>NW_009915000.1:41733-75924 GCF_000696875.1 Nestor notabilis | reverse complement strand
TAATAAAGAAAATAATGAAATCATTAAATCTGTTCAATCCAGATTTTATTTTTAATAATTTTTTTTTTTACTTCATCAGATAAATAATGTTGTAGAAAGGAATGCATTACTCTGAAAAGCTAGCTATCAAACTCAATAACTATTTATAGAAAGATTGGTGTAAAAATTAGACACGTAATAACCCATGTTAAAAGAAATGAGGCCAATTTAATCTCAGTAGCAATATTAAAATGAAGCAGTAGGGAAAAAAAAAAGTCAGAGGTATCCACTGAATTATAAATTACAAGAGGGAAAAAAAAAACCCTATTATTCTTTACATGACTCTAACCACAAATGTTCCTCGCATACACTTGCATTTCCAAAGGTTTTGCAGAAGTAATATTCCAGTCTCCTTTTGAGCGTGGTGTTATCAGTTCTAATCCATAATTTCTGATCTGTGTTTACCTCAGTACCTCAGACTAGGGTCTCTTCCACCCAAACCGCTTCACAGCATCGACCTACTCCAGCTGTAAGATGTCCCCTGCTCTACAGTAATCCAGGTGTATTCTCCTTTCTAGTCATGTTTATCTCCATTCCTCCTATTTGGTCTCTTTTCAGTAAGACATGACCTTTGCCTATATGAAGATATTCACCTTCTTCTAAGCAAAGGAAACACAGTTGATGAAAAATATCTGGACTTCCACAGAGAAGTAAAAAAACTTATGTGTGAATTGGGTACTGGTGGGAAGCTGGTGGAGACTTTGACACATGCTTTTGGGGTGGTTTCCCACACCTCAGCCTATAACGCTATTGCTGTGTTGGGGTAGGCTACAAGGGAAAGGTGACGTTCCCAAATAAACATCTTATGTGCAGCTATAATATGCACCTCAGGCAGCCAACATGTTGCGTGACGTGGAGGGACATCCTTGAAGAAATGGAGACTATTTCTCGTGTCCCTTCTCTGGCTGGAATTTGAATCCTGGATACTGAGGTGAGAGCACCTGCTATGTTACAAATAATTATGAAATTATTCAACATCCTACATTTTTTAATGGTGCCAGCCTGACCACAGCCCAGTGCTGAGAGGCTGCCTTGAGGACCAGAGTGGCAACATTATGGATGTTATATGTGTCTCTGGGTCCCTGGCCTAATATCAACGGCATCAGTGGCATCCCTAAGCCTCAGTTCAGCTGCAGCAAAACCTCCTGCCAGGCTTTAGCCTCACTTTTATTGGTCCCAAGGAATCTCAGCTCCTCCAGATCTGGAGGATCCCTTGAGAATCTGGAGGGCTCACAGCAAACTGCCTCACAGCCTGGCTGTGAGCTTGGTGCTGTGCTCAGGCACTGTGTGGCTTGGCAGTCCCCAGCACTAGTGGCTCTATGCCACCTCCCACCACAGCATTCCCTGCAGATGGCACTCCCCTCAGCCAGCCATAGGCACCTAAGCTGGGCTAGCTATTGACAGTAAAGTAAAATAACATAAAGTACAATGAAGTTCACTGGGTAAGCCAGTTTCAGGAGTAACTCGCTGTATCCTAAAAGCAAGTTCTTCCAAGACCTTTGGGCCCTAAAACCCAGGTGCAGCAATACAGACTGAACACTGTGCTTTAACTCAATCCAAGGGTGAGCATCTAGCCTTCAGTTGTGTCTTACGCAAGAAAGTGAGTAATTGTTTGCATTTACAGAACAGGAAAATTCGTAGGAAAACTGCATGTTCTGAAACTGATTTTGTTGAAAATCTGTATTTCCTTTCCACATATGGGTTTCTTACTTTCTTTTATACATTTTGACATTATGTACACAAAAGGGCTTTAATTCAATTACTTCTCTCAGTATTAAATTATTCTGACATTGTTTATTCCATTACTACTTCTACAAATTTGAGGAGGGCTGAACACTGGTTTTAATTGTGTCTGTCAGTTCCTGATTCATTGCCATTGCAATGTACATCATTTGAAGTGGGAAATATTAGCAAAAGCTGGAAATTGCTCAAGGACATACTACTGGATGCACCCAGACTGACAATCTGGAGACAGAAGGGAAAAACAGTCATTCTGGCCGCAAAAACGTTCTGGTTAGAAGGAAATCTGAACAGAACAGCAGAAATGAAATATTTATGTTTGAATATAAAAGGAAAGTTAGTAGCAACACGTGAGGTACAAACTGAAATTGGAGCCAAATGATAAAACAGACAGAAGGTAAAGAAACTACTAAAAATTCTGTCATCAGTGACACTAATAAATGTATGAAATGTGTCAGGAAGAAAAGGAGCTCAAACAAAGGGTCTGTGGATATTTAATAGATGGTTTTCCCTTTAGAACAAACTGGGAGAACTGATTCAACTCATAGGGCATGCATGCACTGAGAAGCTAATTATCTTTCATGAAGGAGGATTCCAGCCAGAATCGACTAAAATTAAATGTTCTTAAATCAAAAGGACCAAATAACTTAACCCAAAGGGTCCTAAAGGCTGGGGAATTGCGGAAATTAATACTTGAGGAGTAAACACATTGGCATTTCCCCTGGCTTTGGTATATTCTTACTTTTCCAAGACTGAAAAAGAAGGAGAGGATCTACCCAGGAATTGCTACATTTCTTCTCTACCCAAGCAAAATAATAGAACGTAGTCTCTCTGGAAAAAAAAAAAATAAAGGAAAAAAAATTATGAAAGTAATACAGAACCAGCACAGGCGTGTATGGTTTCATGGAGAACATCTTATCAAACAAACCATTTCTGTTTTGGAGAAGGTGACATTTCTTGTTGATAAAGGCAACAATGTTGAATGATGCAGTTTATTTGAACTTCTCACAAGTGTTTGGTTTGGTACCATACTAAATTTTAACTCAAATATTTATACAAAAATAAATGGGCACGCCTGAGATTAAAAATCTGGCTCTGTTACAATCTCTGCTATGCTAACATTTTTACCAATGCAATGCAATGCAATGGTAGCAGGGCAGATACAGGAGCAATGCAGGCAGTGACAACGGATGCTCACAGCAGATTGGTGTGGAATGAAGAAGCTGCAAGAGGACCTGACTGCAGTTGAGTCATCCACAGCAAAGGTACCTGAGAGAGGGGAGACCATTTAATGCTGCTCGCAAACAGCATAGGAAAGCCCAGAGCTTCCTTGCTCTTATCACTATGTAGGAACCAGCAACTGCCAATAAGGAAGAGTAACTAAACTTGGCCTGACTTACTAAAGGTGGTAGGCTCTTCACTGCTTGGGGTCTTTGCAGTGAGATCTGTGCCAGTGTGCATGTTTGTGCCTGTGCTTTTAGGAGGAAAGAAATCTGCAGCCTGTGCATACAAGAGGTCACGTCAGACCACCTAAGTGGTTGCTTATGGGCACCAGCTCCTTGAATCTGTGCATTGTTTTCTGAGTCCTGGTGGCTTTTATCTCAAATACTTTCATGGGCTGAATTGTGCATATAAATGCGCATGGTAATGAGGTCTGAAACATTTCATGTAAGGTCAAAAAACTGTAACTGAAAGTCAATGCAACATACATATTCCCAACAGGCTAGAGAAAGAAAACAAACAACTCTTTTTTAATTGGCATTTATACTTTTGTATTCTAATCTTGCAGATTATCATTGACCTAAGAAAGGCATGTGAACAATTAACTTTACAATGTATGTTTGTAGATACACAGGAATGGTGAAAGCTTTGTTACTTCCATGCATAAATATGATGCATTAACAGCACAGGTTAGCCTCATGTACTCCAGACTGCATTTTACAGCCATTTCTATATGTTTACATGGAATAGTTACAATATCAGTAAATTAGGTGCTAAAAACTTCTAGCTAAACTTGGGCTAACCATGGAAACATCATGTACATTTTCACAGTTCACATACTGTTACTGTTAAAAAAATGGAACAAAAAGGCATGTGAACACAGCTGAATCAAATAACAACACACGAACCAGAAAACCATACATGGTGCAATTTCCATGATGTTAGATTTTGAGGAATAGCTGTCCTACACACCAGGCTTTGCATTTGCAAAACATAAGTAACATAAGAACATTTTCTTGTTTCCTCAATCTGCTGTGTTTGATTTTTTCATTCCTACGGTAACCTATGGCATTTTCAAGGGCAGATTAGGCCTGGACTTCTAATGCAAAGAGAATGTTTTTATATACCATGGAGGAGCAAAAAATAACCTCGCTACTTTTCTACTTTGTCAGTCATTGCTAACAGTCAAAAACAGGTGGAGTGCAAGAAAGGTAAGATTTCTGATGCAGATTTCAACTTTTGTCAGAGAAATATATTCATATAATACAGAGTACAAATAGCACTTAACCTTACAGGCTAAACCAGAAATATTTTTAGTTAAGAATTCACAATATATAGAGAAACT
This sequence comes from Nestor notabilis, assembly GCF_000696875.1. NCBI lineage: Eukaryota > Metazoa > Chordata > Aves > Psittaciformes > Psittacidae > Nestor > Nestor notabilis. Next base: position 71,579 of record NW_009915000.1, on the reverse strand, counting down.
AAACATTGATTTTTGAAGAGTAAATGGGTACCTTCTGCCATGGACAAGTTGGAAAAACTTTGGAGAAAAGAAAAAACTTTTGGAAAAGAGAATTTCACTCGTTGCTCAGAGTGAGCTATCCAAGAACAATTTTTAATATACTTTTTCATATTGGTAGAAGAAGGCAGTTCCACTGGGCCACTGTTCAAATGTTTCTGGAGTAAAATGCTTATCCTATGTAACCTTCAGGAAAATAAAATAAAACAAAACAGTGCCAGAGCCAAACAAAGTACATATGCCTGGGGTCACTTTCATGCACCCAAATAGCATCACACTGCTGTCACACCCTTGCTCCTGGGAAGCTGCAGAGATAAAGATTTGGCAGCCTGGATAATAAACAGACCAATACACCTGCCTAGTCATTAGAATAAAAGAGAAAAGGTTGCTTAATTAGTCAGTTTAGATAATTTATGATTTTCAGTTTAAGTGTTTAACAGATTTCTGCTCTCTTGTTTTAGATTTCATAAACACCTGCACTTGACCAGAAAATATGAAGCAAAACTGTAACCAAGTCCTGGTAGGGACTGTGCATGGACAATCAAAGACATCACTGATGGGTAACCCAGGTGTGAGCCAGGTACGGTCCATGGCAGGGTCTGCTCTGTGATGGATCCTGTCCCAGGCTGCAATGCCTTGCAGCATCTCCCGTCTGTCCATCTGTCTGCCTGTCCATCTGTCCATCTGCCCTGCTTGTGAATGCTGCCTGTTCAGAGATTAGTATCAAGCATTCACCCCGTTCTAGGTACCTTGAAGAAGATTAACTCTATCCCAACCAAACCCACCACATTCTCCACCCCTTATCCATACTATTCATGTCATACTCAGGTCCCACACTATTCAATACATTCTCACTAACCGCCACCCCTGTTCCCACCCTTTTATATAATACACATATACCATTCCCTTCCCGTAGTCTATGTACCAGCCCTGTAAAATGTCTGTAAAATGTCCATAAATGTCCACAAAATGTCCACTGAGTTAATTTAGTCCGTGACTTAGGGCTCCATTTGTTATGATGGACGCTCAGGACAGGAGAGTTTGACTGTCACGTGGAGTTACTGGGCACCAAAGCCAGCTCAGGTTGGGTCACTGCTGCACTACCACTGCTTCTTCTGAGGCTTGTCCTCCATTGGCTCCAGTGGTTCCTGCTATAGTAATTCTTTTAACACGCAACTCAAATCATGCAACATGCAAATCAAATCAGTTTAAAGGTATTTCCATTACAATCTCCAACCTGGTCCCTCTGGACCAAGTTTTAGGGTTTAACACTGCAGTGAACTCCTCCCTTTGCTTTTAGCCTGGCTAGCAACAAGGGGTTTCTGCTATAGCAATTCCCATAACATGCAACTCAGACCCTGGCTTACAACAATTTAAAGGTATTTCAATTACAGTCTCCACCCCTGGTCACTTCGGGCCAGTTTGTAGAATTTAACTTTGAAATTAAATCCTCCTCTTGCCCCTGCTCTGGCTTGGACTTACCCACAGGCTGCAGCCGCAGTCCCTTCAGAAGTAAACCTGCTCCAGCATGGCCTCCTGCACAGCCGATGATGCTTCACAGTGTACCTGTTGCTGCATGGACTTATCCACAGCCACAGATGCTTAGAGGTGTACATGCTTTGATGTGGACATATTCACAGACACAGAAGCTTCAGCGTGTCCTGCTCCCACATGGACTCATCCACAGGTCACAGTTCCTTTGATGTGAGTTCACACTGGAGTACAGCAGCACAGCAACATCAGTGACGCCCTGGCCGTCTGCCAGCCCAGCAGCATCACCATTGCTGTTATCAGAATGTTCCCAGACACAGCAGAGTAAGATGATCAGCAGTGCAGCACTACAGCAAGCAGTGAAAGCAACATAACAACCAATCACTAACGAACACTAGTCTCTAATATACAGTGAGGCAAGCAAGCCCCATGGCAAGCACAGGAGCCTGCCAACTGAGAGCTAAAATAACAGTAACAGCTATAAATTCTATCTAGCACATTCCAATCAAATCTATTGTCATCTTGAATCCTTCAAGCCTCACACTGGGCAGTCATAAAAAGGACTGTCATGGTTTAACCCTAGTCAGCAACAAGACACCACAGAGCCGCTCTCTCACTTACTCCAGGATCAACGCAAGTCGGCTGCCCCTGCAGGACAAAAAGAACAGGCAAGGAGACGGTGAGACCAGCTTCTGATCTGCTGCTGCTGGGCAGCCCACTGTACCGTCAGGGGTCACAGGTCTTGATCATAAGCCAGGATGAGTCTGTATTTCCACTGCCTTTAACAGGCCATGATCTTGCACATACCATTTTGAGTCTAACATGCGGACAGTATTTTTCCTTCCTTATTTATCTCCAACAACATTTGAAATAGGTTTATCCTGTTTATGTAGGTCAAAGATTTGTTTCAGTTCCCAAAGCTTAATAAAGAACTATTAAATACTAAATCAAGTATTGAAACCATATTTCTTGACCAGATTCCACAGATGTGTGGTATTTAATAACTTGAGACTCTTTATTTCCTCTTTCTGTTTTCTTTAATTGTGGAAGTTAATTAACAAAAGCACAATAAAAGTGAAATGGTAACCATTACTTAAGCAGCATTAGCAAAACAGTCACCGTGAAGTGGCATTTAAATTGCTTTACTTTCTCTCTGTGAAACAGGAAACAATTGTTAGTAGGGCAGCTGTAACTTCATGGAAAGTTTTGGACTTTAATATATCTTTTGGTACCAGTTGATTGTTTTCAGTGTTAGCTGAAGACTTTTAGGAAGGGTAACCTCACGGAGCTAAGAAATCACATCTTTCTGACTTTACAATCAGACTGTGTGCAGAGCTGTGCAGTTTAAATTTAGATCAGTCCAAAAGATAACTGTCCCTCTAGGCTCGATTTCACATTGTTTTTCAAATAGCTTATTTAATTAGTCTTTGTGTTATGTTCTGCCAGCATAAGTGACCTTAGCTAGTAGCCAGTCATTTTTCAATAAATTTACTACCCTGTTTAATTAATTTTTTGTAAAACTGTACTTGGAGTTATTGAAAGGATTAACCTGCCCCAGCTAACATGTTTTCCTGCAAAGAAGGAGGTAAAGGAGTGTGGAATAAGCCTTGTTGCCATAGTGGGGCAAAAAGTTGAAGAGCAATTTACCCGGCAAATCAAAGTTCAAAGCCCAGTGTGCTAATACAGACTTAGTGTTTAGAGAAATAGTGCGAGCCAGTCTTGAAAGGACCAAACACCAAGCTGCTTCATTGATGTTCACTTTGTTTGATGTAAATTTTAATCTAAATGGGAAAGTTTTGCCTTCCTCTGTGATGTGCGGTTGGTGCGACCTCATCCCTGGAGGGGCAGAGTGAGTACTTGCCATCCAATGCCCAGAAAATGTTTATTTTACAATAAAAATAAAACAAGTTTGATAGAAGAAAACCATTCCACCACCACCACTGCCAAACCAGCTGGGAGGATCCTCTGCAATTATCCTCTGCTCTCCCAAACCAGGCAGTGTGGCTTTTTCTCTCTTAATTCAGTTCAGCACTCGGCTTTGATTTCGGAAATCCTATCATCATCGTGGCTTGTAAAGAGAGCACAAAAGTGAGTGAAGCCTGCTTTGAATTAGAGAATTACAGAGAAATGCTAGTTAAGAACAATGTGAGCTTGTGATCTTTTTATCTTCAGCAACTGGATCCCCAGCAACAGCTAAAGTATGTCCAGAGAGTGGGAACAAAGTTGGTTTAACCCTTTGGGGTTAAACCACCAGGAAGCCAAACCCAGCCTGCCAGGTAGGTCTGGCAGCTGGAGCTCACTGCAGCGCATCTGAATTGCGGGTGAGCTCCCTTCTCTGTTCAGCATGGAAAAAATCTCCGCTGATCCTATCTGCAGGATTTCCAGTTGGTTTGTACCTCCAAGGTAGCACAATTCCTGGAGGTAAAGGCAGAAAACCTGGCTGGCTGGCAGGACACCAAGGACAGCCCCATGAAATACTGCCTCAAGCTCTGTCCTGCCACCTGAGGCACCGTCCAACAGGGAAAGCCACACTGGGCTGCATGGCCACAGGCTCCTGGGGCTGATGAACAGGAATTGAGAGAGAGCAAATCAGTCTCATTCGAAGAGAAGGTGAATATGCAGAGGCAAGCACCATGAGTATATAGCGCTCTCTTTCCATCTCCTCCCTTTCAGGTAGCTTCTGTAGGAGGTCATAGGCATATGCCACTTTCAATGAACTTTTCAAAGAAAAAAGCATAATGAGAGAGCTCGTCCCTGCTTGCCTTGCAGTCCCAAAAAGCACAGAGCTGGCCAGAGTGAGCACATGGCAAGAGAGGGGACCTGGTCATGGAATTCTAAAATTAGTTTCATTCTTGTGCAGCTTCACATCAGAAATATCACATCATAGCACCTCCCATCGTGTCAGTCCAGTGTCAAAGAATGCATGGATTTGGACTGTGTAAGTTTCAGAATGTTAATACAACCAAAATGAATCTGCACTTCTTTTTATCATGATATTATATTGGCAACTGCAACAAAAAAACCCACACGTAGTAAGATTTCTTAATCTTAGAGTTATAAAATCAGTAGAGTTTTAAAATCTCTAAAGCAAGTGTTTTCCTTTTTATTTCACCATTAGTAACAAACAAAATCAGGAAATTATTTTCAGAGAGATCTATATTGTAGGACTGAATTTATATATTAGAAATCATATTTAGGAATCCTCTGAGGGTACAAGTTGTAACCTACCACAAAAATCCTGCAAGACAGCATAGATTTGTGAAAAATAAATTATACTTAACTAACCCAATTACCTTTTTCTTGTAGGATTAATATAGAGGAGAACCAGGAAGCATAACTGCAGCTGGACATCTAGAAATGTACTGAAAATTTCACATGATAAATTAGGGACACACTTCTTCAAACACAAATTTGAGTAAATGAAACAGGAATAAAATCATACGTTGACATCAGATTTCAGAAAAAAAAAAAATAAAAGAGCATTCTTTCATGCAAAGACATTTTGGATTCCCCAACATACAAAGTCCATGTGGCATCACTTTCACAGTTTCCCCACTGCTGAGTTGGGATGGGGAGCTGATCCTCACAGACTGGTTTGACTCAAGCACTAACCCTTCTCCACAGGTCTGGTGTCTTCATCCACTGCAGTGACTCCACACGATGGACGCGGGTGGAATCCCCTCCTCCATCTACCAAATGATTTTAACCTTGTTCCACAGCTAAACTATTTCTTATATACCAACTTTGCCTTGTCCTACCTATTGTTGCTCAAAAGAAAGTTTTCTGCATGTTACAAGGCTGTGTCTCATTCAGAATGGTACATTAATTGCTAAATATGAAGAGAATAAACCAAAAGACCAACTAAAGAAAAAAAACTGACCCTACAAAACATTTATGTAGTCTGTAACCAAATTAAGCCCTAACAAATGCTTCAGAAGCCTTTGAAATTTTGCATGCATCCAACTTTTTTCCAGCTAGGCCAATAAAAGAAACTTGACTATGCAGATAAAACCTTTGCACAATAATAACCTCATCCAACCCAGCCTTTTTCTATACAAAGAACTACTAAAACCCATCATCATTCAATTGTAGTGGCACTCATTCTAACTGATGACTGCTCTTGTTGCTGAAGCTAACAATAAACATTTGCTCATCAAAGGCTGCTCAGCCCGTCTGCTTCCAGACATTATTTCAAGTTAAAATGTTGTCCTCAGAAAATAAGAAATTCATATATATACAGTACAAAGACAAATACATGTGTAAATGTGGGCTGTGCTCTGTGCAATATATATGTGTGTAAAGCAACAAATATGTATATACTGATATGGCATCCAACCTCAGTCCCGGCAAGCCCAAGACAGCACAGATGTTGGTTAGCACATGGGCCATGAGCAGAATGGCTTCCTGAGGCTGCCCTGCTCTCCATGGAGACTCACACAAATCCAATTTATATAGAGCTAATTAGGGGTGGAAATGGCATCACTATGTTTTGGGAGGCTGGCAAGAAACTTTAACATTCATCCCGGGGTGTCCTGAAGCTATATGTCATATAAGTAAAGGATGTCATATAAGTAAAAGATGTCATATACTACTTCACAGTGACAGGAAGTTGTACATATTGCACCTGCAAGTCTTCTCAGGGTGTAGCTGAGTCTGAAGCCATAAGTGTCTCTTAGTTAATGGAGTCACTTCTTTCACAATTCCCGAACCAAGCCATTGTCCCTTCCAGTCACAAACAACATAAATCCTTGAAGAAATAATCAGAGCAAGACTCTGGTCCATGTAGCTCTAACTGACCAACTGTAAACTTGGCTTGAAAATTGGAAGCTGGCTTCTAACCTTCAGAGGACTGCAGTTCTGTGATTACCTGTCAGTAGGAATAGTGGAGGCGGAAAAACACAACTGATTTTAGAATGAGGTTTTGATAATTTTGTGAACAGGACTACACAGTCGGTTGCTGCTACAGCTGGCCACTGAGCTCAACCTGGAAGATCACTTTAAGTCCCATGGGGAGAAACCAGGATGTGCTTGTCTGATGCTAGAACCCAATCCCTTTAAATATCAAAGATGTTTTTCTCCTGCTGGCTAGGTGTATTTTAATCCTAGTCCCCATTGCACTGACTGTAATTCAGATTGGCAGTAGGGCAAATTATTTCCCTGGTTTGATCTGTCCATCAAAAGCAGGAAATGCAGGCAATGTGCAGGCTGCTGTCACTCACACAGCCAGGTTCGTGTTTTACACTGACATTCCTTCCCGTCTGCCTTCACTTCTGTACCCACTTTATTCCCTCCCATGCTTATCCATCTGCTGTATGTCAGGAAGAGAGCTTCCACTTAATAGAAGATTACAGAAATTCCTCCTTCTGCCCCTGTATCTCCTGGCAATCTGGCAAGACCTCCCCCCATGCAACATTGTTCCCAGCTCTTGTGCCTTTGGAGCAGCTGGGATTCAGCAGGGGAAAGGCTGTGGCAAGCCAGGGCTGGGAAATCCTTCTGCCCTTGAGCAGCATGATCACTGAGAGTCAAAGTGGTTTCAAATCATACCTCAGAGACATGACCTCTGTAGCCCTTTGGGACTTGGCTGGGTGCTTGGTTATTCCTGAGCTCAGGGGTTTGGAGCACCGATTCTTAGATAAGAGCAAGTTCCACCCAAAAGTCCATCTCACCTGTCCATTGAGTTTCCTGGAGCTTGTCCATACACAAATGCAACTGTTTTTTCCATTGCTGGCTAGGTTCACACAATATACCATGCGTTTATTGCCAGCTTAAAGCATGCACTTGAACTGTTATTTTGTATGAGCTGATGCTTTTTACTTCATGGTACCAATAACTAAACTTCTACTGAATGTTATGGAGAGTTTTGCCATGACATAGTTTTATGTAACCATCATGCACTGTTCAATGCATTTCTACTAGACAAGTTCAAGACAAAAGTACTGGACTATTTTATAGGTGCAATAACCTTAAAAAGTAAAGGGAAGAAGCAATATGAATCAATGAAGTAACCCCTCCACCCCTAGACAACAGCAGAGAAGTGGTGTTTGTCACTCCCTTGTAAAAATTCTGCACACATCATGCTTGGTCTCAGTCTGGCAAGATTCATAAGATGATAGTCCCCAGAGTAAAGCTCCAGACTAGGTAGGGGCAGAGGGAAACCATTTTTATAAACCAGGGAGTGTCATGAATTTCTGGTTAAGTCAGAGCAGTATTTGCCATATGGAAGATCATTGCCAAAGACAAAGAAAGGAGGGCAACTTTTTCAAAACCCATAAAGACGTGTGACTTCAGAAATGTTCGGGCTTTCAGCTGCCTTGCAACTTGACCACATCCACCCAAAGCACTGCTAAGTCACGGCGTAGCTTTGTGGGCACCCCTGTTTGGCCATAAGACTTCCTGAAGCCATTGGACTCCAAACATCTAATAGCTAAGAGACTAATCCAGCTGAAGCACCGTAGTAGAATTATCTAAACGTCCATTTAATTAAAGGCAGTCTGTTCCCAGTTTTAAAGCCTAGAAGGGAGGGCACCCTTTTGAAATGTGGTAACTGAGGCTGATACCCCTTTGCAATGGCTTCTAGACATCAGCGGCATGGTGCCTATTGCATCCTCCAGGCTGTGAGATGGAGTCACTCCTCTAAATCCATCCCTACAACAGGATGGTGGGATAGGTATGGAACATGTGGAACTTCATCTGGTCTTGTGAATGGTTGCCTTCAGACTGGTGAGGATCCTATTCTAGAGTGCTGTTGGAGCCCTTATGTACATCTACATCACCAAATTCTGTTTCTATTCTCTAGCTGTTTTCCACTTTTTTTTTTTTCCATATTGTTTTAAAAGTCTCTAGTACTGGAAAGTTTGGCTTTGTCACAAAATACTGACCTTAGTATAACAGACACTGTATGCAAAATATCCACACTGGATAGCACCCATGACTAATGCAAGTTAAATCTCAATCTACCTATCTCCTTAAATGATGAATAAATTTTAGAAAGCCCTGCTTCAGCAACAGCAGTGGAATTACAGTCACAGATGGCTATAGATTACCTCTCCAGCCATGCCTATGGTAACACAAGCCAAAAGTAGCTGGAAGTTTGCATTTGAATTCTTCATGTGGAGAATGTCAATTTAATTGAACCCAGATGATGCCAATAAGGAGAAATCCTCTCTGCTATAGTAGAGACCATTCAAAGCTGCACCCACCAACAGAGACAGGCTGCAGGAGATAATGAATTTTCTTTGCTTGAGCTTGGCCCATTTTCTTCCCTACTGTGATGAAATCCATGGCCAACCAACAGAGATGCAAGGAGATTTCCCTACAGCATAACAGGACCTGACAATCAAAAAAGTAACATAGACAACGAGGTTTTGACTCCTGGACGTGCCAGGAATGCTAAAGCAGTGACATCTGTCTCCTTACCTTTAAGGCAATGCTGAATTACAGTGAAGGAACAACATGCAGAGCACAGAGAAGTGGAAACATTGAAGCAACTGCAACTCTCTTCTCCTAGTTCTGCTCCCAAGCACTTTCTGCCCAATAGATCTTCCCAACTTAATTTTCTGGCACAAGTCAGCAGAAGGATTAAATACTGGAGAACATCTGCTAGATTGTGTGATGGGGAGCAGCTCCATTGGCAGGTCATAGGGATCCAGGAAACATCAGAACAGGTGGGTTTTTTTCCAGAATTAAGGAAGCACAGTAGAATACACTGGGAAGACGCATAACCCCTGTTGTCCGCCCCCAACCCCCCACCCTGGATTAGGTAACTGGTTGCAAGAATAACAGACTTGCCAGCAGCTTTTTTTTTTCTTGTGGCAATTTTTTAACATCTAACATATTTTCCTAACCTTTGCAGTGTTCCACACCATCAGTGAGGTTTGCTCCTTGTTTATCACTAAGGGCATGATCCTCTCATTGTCCAGATCTCCCTAAGATGACATATGCCCAAGGTTGCCAGGACGGATTCCTCTCCAACTTGTTCCATGAAATAACAGCTATTTCAAGATCTTAATGAAAAATTGAAACCTTACTATCAGGTGCAACATTTTCCGTGTGCCTCTTCAAGGCTACCAATATTGCTAAGCAGAAAGGACACTGCCAGTTGATCTGGGGGCTAGATTGTCTCCTCCATGCAGTCTCCAAGACCAAGAGCTTAAGGAGTCCAAAATATTGTCTGATGACTCCATTTAGACAGAGTTAGGAAGACCATAGTCTTAACATATTCCTTGACTTGAGGAACACATTCCTGGACAAAAGTAAAGTTAGGTTGTACTGGGTTAGTGGACGGTTTAGGTAAACTTTAAAGGACTTCTTTTACAATAGAAGTCTATGAGACACATACACACACAGCCTCAAAAAGAAGACAAGACCTGACAGGCACCAATCAATGTATTACAATCACTGTCATTGTGAGGGATACTTCTTAGGTACAATTAAGAAACAACTGGGTTTGGGATTAGGACTGATGATTATAACATGGCCTATAGAAATAGCTGCAAGGCATGAATAGGTAGCAGAAGCTGTAGAATCAGTTTAGCAGACACCTTACATTTTCTTCTATTGTATGGCTATATGCCACGTTATGGTTTAAGAGTGGGGGTTCAGAATAAAATTAATCCAAAGTTGTTCATACGGCTGGATGCATGAGAGTGAGCCCAGAGAGTAAGGACAGGACCAGTATTAATAGTGTTGCAGGTCTGTTTAATTTTGTTGTGTGGATATGGGAAAATACATCAGATAGATAGAAATGTTTTAACTAAAGATTCCTGGGCCGGAAAAGATAGGTAAAGTAGCTAGTGCAGTGCTGTGTTTTGGCTTCAGTCTAAGAACAATGCTGATAACACATTGATGTTTTAGTGGTTGCTAAGTAGTGCTTACCTCGATAAGGACTTTTCAGTCTCTCATACTTTGCCAGTGAAGAGGTGCACAAGAAAGAGAAGAACCAGAGCCAAACTACCCAAAAGGGTATTCCATGCCACCGCACATCATGTCCAGTATATGAACTGGGGAGAGGAACCCAGAAAGGACTGATCACTGCCTAAGGATGAGCTGGGTATCAGTCAGCAGGTGGTGAGCAATTGTATTGTGAATTACTTTTGGTTTTCTTTTGGGAGGAGGGTTTTATTCCCCCCTTCCCTCTTCCCCATTATTTTTAAATTCTTGCATTATTATTATATTATTTTACTTTTAGTTATTAGACTGTTCTTATTTCAACCCAGAGTTTTTCACCTTTTTTCGGATTCTCCTTCCCATCCCACTGGTTGTACCTGTTGCCACTGGATGTTGCTCAGCTGCCTACTAAGAACCCACTGGCTGTGTGGTACTCAGTTGCCATCTGGGCTTAACCCACAACAATCCAATACCTTTTTTTGTTGGTTTGTTTGTGTGTATGTACCATAGACTAGTTTACCAGGTTGCAGAGTCTAGGACAACCAGCCTGTCCACAGGAGTGGGCATTTTAATGATTTGAAAGCACCTACTGTGGGATCTTATGCTTTATGTTGCTTTTCAATGAAGGTCTGGCAGTTTCTAACTCAATAGTTAGTGTCACAGATAGGATTAGATATCTAGAACCTAAAAATACAGACAGCTCATTCTTGCTACACCATGAAGAGTCTAGAAAAGTGCAGTGAGGAATCATTTTAGTGTTATGAGTCCTTATATTAAGATTTAAAGTGATGTCTGGCCCCATGAGTGCACTTCGGAAGGACTAAAGCAAACGATCCATATCCTTAAGACACAGGTAGGCACTTCTTGCTTCCTCATGCAGAAGCCGGAAAGGATTTGCAGAGACAATGACATGAGTGAGCCTCTGGAAGCCTCCAGATACTTTAAATTTGTCATATTGAAGCAATGAGATGGTATAGGTCAAGATAGCTACTGGTTGTACTGAGTATACTATGAGGATACTATGAAGATACTAAATTGCTTTTGAAGTTAAGATTAGGATCAGTGTTATGGAATGTAAAACTTTATAAATTAATTATCACTGCATTCTTCAGAGTCTAGAAAGCAACTAATAAACTAAGTACTATAAGTATTTCAAACCTTGTTTCATTTTAATGTAATGGCAAGCCATTGGGCATCCTACAGTTTTTTGTTAGAGATGAAGAACCAAAAGCACCTTGAAGAACAAACTATATTTATTAAGCATTGAGGAAGATGGAAAGGTTGGGAGAAAAACTAAAGCAGAGGGGGTCTGAGCAACTTTATTGCTTTTTGTTGTATAAGCCACTTCCTTTCTTTATGACCTTCCTAGAAGTAGGAGCAGGTTTTATTCTAGAAGAAAACACATCTAGACAAGCTACATTTACTGCATCTTTCAGATCCCAGACTATTGTGGAGAATAGCAGTAGTACTCAATGCTCTACAATGTAGGGTTTGTGACCCAGAAGCCTTGCCTAATAGGTGGATGTTAAACTTAGGTTTAGTGTTTGAGATACTAGGGGATCTACACACACTGACAGTATCACATGGAGCCCAGACATATGTGATGAAGACTAGTATTAGTAGGGTCATCTGCCCTGTGTTGCCATTGATATAGGCAACAGATAGGCTGGATTTAAGTTTCAGTTCTAGGACCTAATGCATTTCTCAGCATTGTTACTGGGACATACTGCAGTAAAAAATAGTACAAGACAATGCTGCTGTTAGTGATGCTGAAGGCTCCCTGTTATACCTTGATGGGTGATCTACTGCACGAACCAGAGTATATTGCAGGTTAAGGTTCAGCTCGCAATTAGTGTTAGACAACCTAAAACATCTAGATATGTTAGTCTTGTTGCACCCTGTAGGGCATAGCAGCACAGAACAGGACTGGTATTCATTTGGTTTTACAGTTACCCCAGGAGCAGTGATGGCTTGGGTTATGGTTAGAAAAAATACAGTGAACACCAGTTTATTTTAGCAGCACCGTGAAAAGTCTGGCAAGTTAGGGATAGGACTGGTGTTTGGGGGATTTCCAGGGTTTGTCTTGTGAATTAAAAGAAGGAATGACCTGGCTGCATATCACGTTGTGGGTTTCAGGTGCTACAATCTGAAACCCACAACTTAAAGACTCTATTTTTGTGGTGTTCTCTAAGGCCCAAACTGTAAGATAAAACTGCAAATTTGAGTTGAAGGCCTTATGCTACCTCTGAACATCTGACTTACTGACTGGGTAAACAGGCACAGGGATAGGGTTAGAGCTAGTACTATAACTACTGTGATTTTCTTCAGGGATGAAAAAAAGAAGAGAGATTACCTTCTGTGGTGTCCCAGGCTATGAACTACTGTTCTACATTCAATGCTAAGATTATGATTTAGAGTTACAGTTAGGATCTAAAGCAGTCAGGTGGATTACTTTCATTATATAGGAAGTTGGGGACTTTTTAAGAAAGGACTTCCGAAATTCAAATTTGAAGTTGTATATTACATTTTAAGGTCCCATGAGAAAAATCTCAGTATTTAATAAGACTAGAGGTATGGTTAGAGAAACTAATAGACTCAAAACTTTCTTTCGCAGACCTGTGATGACCTAAGGATCGGAGTTAGTGGGCTAGGGGGAGGAGTGCATCTGGCTCCCTGATGACCTACCAGACTGTGGTCCAGGGATTAACATAGCTAAAAGTATTACTATGCATCCTTAAAACACTAAGGGAGAAGCAGCTAAACAGTAAAGTTGAAGGGCTTAGACTGACTTTTAGTTTCTGAACTAACAAACTTACAGGTTACAGGGGCAAAATTGCCAGACAAGTTACTTTTGTTACATCCTGCAGGTGGAATAGCATCATGGGGAGGAGTGGTATGTGAGGTCCAGGAGCTTGTTCATGACTTCAGGTACCATTTGGCTTCCTGGAGACATCTCATTTTATGTGTATATTGTGATTTTTACAACAATATGCCTTAAACCAAGGTAGGGAGGAGATAGACAGGGTTGCATCTTAAGAAAACACAGCAGGGAGAAAATCTGTTCTTGCTGTGCCTTCTTCATTCTAGGAAGATGGGGACAGGATGTAGATAACCAAAAAAGCCGTCTATCCCATACAATAAATAACAATGCAAGGACTGGAGTTCTTGTTCCCATCAAAATTTGTGTGCTCTGCAGTACTAAAGAATAATAAACTTTCTGGGTGGGTCTGGTTCTGTAAAACCACTCTGCTCCCTTCAGCTTTACCTCAACACCCACCCAAACACAGCCTGATATGCACTTAAGCAGGAGTTATTTCAGACTCAAACTAAGCTTCTAAATCCTTCTATCAGCTGGTTCTACTCTTACTGCCTATAGCATGCAAGACCTATAGCATTATGACCTGGTCCCCAAAGTCAGGTGGATGTGGAATAGCACCTTCCCTGAAATCATTGCAGAAGGGCTCGGGGCTGCCAAACACCTCTTCTCACCTCATCCTTCTGAGCTCTGCATGCGCAACAAGAAAAACATGTTTGGCTGCTTCCAGCTCCTCATCCCTACTCCCAGCCGGAAATTTCAGCCTGATATGTACAAGGACTCTCCATGTACATAGAGACATGAGGGACAGCCTTCAGCCCATGCTCAGATTTTGATCCTCTTCCTGGCACCTACACTACCCCACAGGGAAGACATTTCGGTCTTATACCAATCCCTGTCCATAAGCTCAGGAATAACCAAAAAGCCATACCTACCTGAAGTCACAATAAAAAGATCTTTGCCTTGCACACACGACTCCTCTCCATAGAAGCCTCCTGGCTCTGCAGAAGACATCAAGAGTATTTTCTTTCTCTTCTCCAACTCACACCTTAAGCCTGACATTTTCTTAGCATATACCCTCATTCCTGATGGGACCTTTTTTTGGAATATGTAGGATACTGGGTTGTGCACAATGATGTAATGACTTCAACCTCCAGAACAGAATTATTCTTTCTCAAAGCCTTGCTGCTGCAGAACAACTTAAGAAATATATATCTAAATGCATTGGGATCTGCACCGCACAACCAAGGCAGTTACGTAGACAGGGCCATGCCCTGCTTTACTCAAGTGTCTCTAACTTCTGTCCTTTTCTATCTTTTCAGAAGCTGCAGGATACAGCAAGGACAGCCACTCTGGCTGCTTTAGGTTTTCTCTCCAGCTCTAACCACCACCTTGACAGTGGTAAATATACTCCAAGACAGCCCCAGCCTTAAGCCCATAAACAGATGTCTCTCTTACTCTCTGTGCCTTGCACAAAAACACTGTCTAGATGCTTTATATCCCCATATCCTAATTGTAATCCCATCCCTAACATCGTAACTTCCCAAGGGACCATAGCTACATTAGAAGCTGTGATTCCCTTTAGAATGAATCTTCTCCGTATCTTTCTGGCCTGTACAGGATACAGTTAGTATAACTTGTTTGGCTGCCTCATTCTCTTTAACTCTAACCTAAAATGTATTGCAAAATGCAATTATATATAAGGACACAACAGCCTTAAGCCCCTATAGTTTATTGCCTAGGCTTTACAAGATGCCTCAGTAAAAATGTCTTTGAATGCATTAACTTCTGCAATCAGAAATCTACCCCTAAAGTGATATGTAGCCCATGGGGCCATCTCATTCCTGAAATCAGTTAGGTCAGAGAAGCAAAAGCAGCCAAACAGGTTAAGCTTGTCACAACCTGTGGAGGCCAGAAAGTCAGGGAGCAAGTTGCTTTTAGTGGGGGACTCACACTCACCTCACAATTTACAAAAGTGGCTGGTCGCTTGAGTACATCTGAGGTTAAAGCTGCTTAGGAGTCTGGAGCCTAAAGCATTTTAGGACATCATTACTGCAGCATCCTATACTGGATGGACATAGGGATGGGAGATGTAACATGGGTCTGTAGCACATCGTGGGTCACTTGCTGTTTGAACTGCTGCTACCCAGGTACATTATAGATTGGGGTTAGGGTTAGGGTTAAGGTTAGGGTTAGGGTTTCAAAATCAAAAGCAGGGACACAGGCTCTTCTTGCTGTATCAGTCAGAGCACAGAAAGTCTGCAAGCAGACACTTGTTGGTAGGCTAGGTCCTTGTCTAGCACTTTAAGGTATTACCATAGTGATCCAGAATCTACTGCATTTCAAGTCATAATTATTTTAATACTTTCCAGGATCTATAATGAAACATATAATTTTTCTGCTAGTGGAGCTGGAGTCCTTTCTCAGCCCCTGACAAAGTGACCTGTTGCTTTGTTGCATGGCCAACTAGTGCAGGGGTAGAGGTTGGTCCCCTTGTCTTTATGGTCAGGGGTCATCTTGAGGACACTGAAGTGTCTTGAGTTAGCACGAGTCAAAAGTTGATGATATCCTTTATTTTAGGGATTATTTTCTAGGTATTTCACAATGGATCCAAGTAAAAGCCAAGGAATCTAAAGCATGCAGGAACCTCTTAATTGCTAAATGCCCCAGGGACATGAGAGTAGGGAAGAGACAGGGTGTGTGTGGGCATCAGGGTGGAATATTCTTTGTTACTGAAAGGCTTTGTTTCCTGGTTGTAGTAGGGTTGAGGCTGGGGTTTGGGTTAAGATGTGGGAATCAGTTACTTAAAAAAAATGCCTACTTCTGGTCGTCTCTGTCTTACAAGAGGCACGCTCTGTAAATGCTGAATTGTTTTGTCTGTGAGTATCTTCACTGGTGCCCCTGACCCTGCAGCCTTGCTGCTCCCTCTGGACCAGGTGGGTGCTGGCAACGCCCTGAGCAGACCAACCATGGCAACATGGGGGAAGTGGGACAGGATATGTGTCTCCAGGCGTAGACACTTCAGGAAGTAGGAAGCAACAAATGTCTCTTTACCGTGATAACTGGGTGAAGACATGATTTTCCCCTCCTCCACCCATGCCTGTGGGTCTCTTGGTCCACCAAGGGATGCCCCTCTGACCTTCTGCCTAACATGGATGACCACTTCAGTGCTCTGCATGTCTGCCTGTGGACTTGGTGATCAATTTCTGATTCCCATAGGTCAGCAGGTAACCTTCATGGGTAAACTAGCATCCAAATTAAAGACAGGCGTGTTTCAACAAGGGAACTCAATCTCATTCTGAAGGTGAAAGATCAAGTTTATTAACTAAGCCACCCACCTCCCCAGGAATATTACATGAATTAAAACCAGACTTCCTGGTGTTATATATGCAACGGTTGTCAACAGCATAAATTATGCCTGAAGAGGTTTTAGTCATTCTTCTGAAAAATATGAAAACTTCTTCCCCTTCTGATTTAAGGGTTGCAGCGTTGTTTGTTTTGTTGCTTGGTATTTTTTCTTATCTGGACACACTCCTGTCTTCCACTTACAGACTTGGACAGTTGCAGTGTGCTGTCCCTTAAGGACACAATGCAGATAGATACCCAAAGTCTTAGAATATTTGTCAATGAAAAGACTTAGACTTTTTTTGTTGTTGTTAAAATGAGAAACCTTCTTTAAACTGGCCATTCAATATGAGATAATATGCTCCAGCTACAGTCATCTCCAAAACCTACTGATAGGATAAAGATTTTATGTAAAAAGCAAGACTTGTGTTACCAGTTCCTTTGCGATCATTAAGGCATAAGGTCTGGATAGTTTATGGCATTCTCATACAAACACTAAGTGCTAGAAGTCAAAATGAACAGCTGATCAGTGTTGAAAGTTACTGCAGGGGCTAGAAAGGCTGACAGTTCATTTGCAGCACAAAGAGGAATTACCATACCATTCGTGATAGACAAAGTTTGAGCTATTGAGAAAGAAATTATCTTCCCTCCAGTAGTCCTACTGATTAGGCATCTTTTCACAGTGCTTCCTTGAATGGAGATGAGCATTATTGACTTAATTCAGATCAGGCTGGCGTAAATCAGGACTAATTAAATTTTAATCAATGGCACTAGGCTAATACAAGTAAGTTCCTCGTTATATTTTCTCTGTGATTGAATTACTGCATGTGAGCTTTAGCATGTAATTATTTGTTCTAGGTTCCCCATCAGTGCTCAGAGCAAAAAGTTGTAACAAACAATGTAAAGCCTCTCTCCAGAATTAATATCGTAAGCTGCTTGCTATGGCAAGGCTCATGTATACTTCGTACTTGGCATGGAGGAGACACAAAACGTGTTGAAAGCTTTCTGGAGAAACAACCAACCATCAACAGTTGCCTGGTTCTTTCTTGAGGAATCTTGACAAAATCAAAACCAGCAATCTACATTTATTTAGTTATTTATTGAAAAAATCACTGATCAACCCAACTGCAGCTGGGCAAATTGTCAGTCACTGAATGGATTAATTTTACATGTGTGCTTGTAAATTACCTGAAGACACACCAAAACACAGAAATTTATTCATTCATTAGTACTACTCACTATTAGTTGCAAAAATGTTCTTCTGTGAAAGCATTTCTCCACTCTACAGTGATAAAAACCATCCTAAACCACAGAGACCATCTGAACAAGGGCATGTTTGAAACACAAATGCAGCACCAGCCTGACCTACTAGGTCATTAGAAAATCACTTCTCCAGTAAATATAGGGTAATTTTGATCCATATATGTATGCTTCTGCACCTTTCCATTGGAATACTACTTTGGGCATGTGGGTGAAATGGCAGTCTGGAGTGCTTGGCTGTGCTCAGCAGGCTGCCCCCCTTAAAGGCCACCTCCTTAGATGCCCAGTGTTACCTCAGTGTTACGCTTACTGTCCGCTTTGGGGGAAGTTTTACTGTATGGAGTTCTTGTCTCTGATCTTTAATTTTGTTTTGGAAATGAGCCATACTCAACAGAAGTACACTTGCAGCCTTTCCTCTGGATGTAGAACTGTTTTGCTTGCAGGGAGATATTAAAAATGACCCCGAGCTCCCAGTTCTCATCCTCATGGGATCGCAGTGTGTGAGGGATGTCCATCAAATATGCACATGCACATCTATGAGGGTCAACAGAAGAGCTCTCCAAAATATCCAGAAGTGTGCACTCACGCTTTTCAGACATGGCTACATGAAGCCGTGGAAGCTTGAGACACCCCATTTTGACTTGTGCACACATACAAATGAGCAACGCTGAGACACAAATGTCCTTTATCCAAGTGGTCTTGAGCAATTTTTAGCAAGGCCGTGGCTTTCTCCTCGCTGGGTGCAGAGGGAGAGCTGGCAGCACCAAAAACCGCAGCTCCCAGTGCCAGAGCAAGAGCAGACGAGAGGCACTGGGGTTATGGGACATTTGCAGCACTGCCCGAAGTTGCTGTCAAGGCGAACAAAAGGAAACTGTTGGGAAGCGCAGAGCACAGCCTCCCGGCAGAGCTGGCGGGGCTTGCTGGCGTCTCGTCGGGGCCCTGTCCCCACCCACATATCGTGGACTGGCACCAAGGCGTCCTCAAGAAGAATATACCCATTTCTTAATGAGAAACGCAGTGATTTATCTGATAAGGAGCAATTATCTGAAGACAATATCATCATTTGTGGGTAGGAAGCCATCCTCCGTCACGCCAGGGATGTGACCAAACACAGTACATATTTTACTTCGGACTAAGTGTTCTCTTTCATCTAGACTGTGGCTTTCTTTCACAACTGTAGCTGGCTTGCATAAAGCTACCTTTCAGCTGATTTTCTAATAAATAAGTTTTTAAATTCACATGGGGTCAGTTGCTGGTGACTAGAATATTTTCTGCAGGAGCATGTCAGAGCAGGTATATAGTACATTTACCACAACATACCTCGATAAAGAATGAACCTTACTGGAGTGTATCACAACAGTGCATCTCAAAACATTGCAGATGGGCTGTGAGTGCCCTTCCCTCCTGTATCGCCTCAACACTGCACTGCAGAAGTCAGCTGCAGGGAGATCCCAGATGTTTGATTTCCCGCACCATTGTGTTTATTCCGTTTTCTCCTGGAACATGTTTTTAAAGGTGCTTAATTCCTCTGGATGAAAAGGGTAAAACCCAAATTCCTATAAAAGTCTGCTTCTAAATTCTTGAAAGCAGGAATAGTTTCTCCTGCTGGGAAAGTGGTAGCATCTTTAGAGCACATTCAGCTGTGTCTGCTGGGAACCCCAGCATGTGCCCACCCATGAGCTCACCCATCCTCCTGTGAGTCAAGGCAGATCTTTGCCTCCTTTTAGGCCGTAGGTAAT
The DNA here is from genome assembly GCF_000696875.1 of Nestor notabilis. NCBI lineage: Eukaryota > Metazoa > Chordata > Aves > Psittaciformes > Psittacidae > Nestor > Nestor notabilis. The sequence continues at coordinate 52,007 of NW_009915000.1, read as the reverse complement.
AACAGTTCTTTACTTCACTGTCTGTGAGTGAGCAGACCTTGCAGGTCCCTCTCTGGGGCAAAGGGTAATGTTCACTTACAAGTTCAGTATGCATTTAAGTGATTTGAAGGACTGAGATGGCTCAGGGTCTTGTGGAACTGGGTCACGCCTAGCTGTCATCCTGCAGTTACACTTTCGACCCCTGAAGTCATGGCTTTTCTTCATCTATTTCAAACCATATGTCACATAATCCTTAAAGAACATAATCCAAATCCCATTCCTTCCAATGCAGATGATTTTGTCTTTATCACAGAATACGACTATACACAGAGCTGGAATATACATGGCTTTGAAGTAATCTTTGATAAATATATTTACTTGCTGCTGTTTTAAGAAAAATCCTCACCATCAGATCTTAATCTCTTCCCACAGAAAACAAAGAATATATTTTTCAGTTTTGCCTGCTTCCTAGCTGCTATTGCCAGTGCACTGGCGTTAGTTTACAAGACTGTCCTACTAAGCATGTCTATCCTTTTTAAAACATAATCGCTAGGGGCAACCTCGAACAGACTCAGAGAGGGCAGGGAAGGAGATGGGGAAAGAAGAGAATTGCTTTTGTTTTAATTTCTCCCGTGTCAGCAGTAATACTAAAACTGAATCACAGTTACCAGTTTTACCTCTATTGCTTTTTTTCTAATTATTATTATAAGCTGCAACATATCTGTGATGCAACTGTATAGGCTACAGCAGAATAGCTGTCCAACTGTTCAGCAGATATTAACTCTGATACTGGGCTTTCCCCATGTGTGATTTCCGTATGTTGGAACAACTGGATATCACAGTATGGAGCCCCTCCTGCATCCAATGTGGATAGTTTGGAAGGTACTCTAGCTCTTAAAATCTGCATTACCACAGTCTCAAGTCTGAGTTTGTATCATAGCTTAGGGACAAAATATTACAGAAATATGATGACAGGCAATCCAAATCAAGGAAATTGTGATTAAACATTATAAAATAGACTAAAAAGATACACAAAGGCAATGAGTTACCTAAATAACCCTTCTTAGAGTAATACTATCTGAGGAATGAACAGTTATGATTAGGTTTTTGTTCACAGTCTCTAAATTTTTGAGACATCTGATTCTTTTCTTAATCATGTCACTCAAGAACAAATACAAATGCTGCAAGCTTGTTGGGATGCAAGCATAACAGGAGAAAAATGAGGAGTAAAAATACTCCAAGCGTCTTCAGGAAGGATTAGGGCTATCCTGGAACAGCACACATGTGGGATTGCTCCATATACGCAGTTTATAATCTTACTCTCAGGAAGCTGCTGAGAGATACTAGTGGGCGGGAGGGGAAGTACTTCATACTCAAGTGGCTGAATAGCATTTTACAGCTTGTGTTGAGGCACAGCCCAGAGCTGCATATCAGGGCTGACAAGCCTTGGGATTTCTTTTTCACTATTACATCTGTTATGCTTGTGCCAGAGACACTGAACAGCATCAAGTCCCCATCTATTAAGAAATGCATAAATGCAAAAGTATACAAGGTCCATGTGCCCAAGATCATAAAGCTTGAGGAAAGATTAGTTTAGAAAAGCAGAAAACAAGTGAGCAAAGCATTATCTAAAATGCAAAGATTCTTGCAGCTGTTGGAACAACCAGTGTTACAGGGACATTTGTTTTTATGTCCTGGAGTCAGCAAAGGCAAAGCTAAAATGGGAAACCTGAAATGAGTTTCTTTCAGTGCAGACACTTGGCTGCCCAAGTATCCCCTAGACAAAAAAGCAGGTATGCTAGCAGGAACATTGCCAGACTGACCCCATTCCCTGCACCTTCTGCTCTTCCTCCAGTAACATAAATATGAGGCGAGATGACCAAGACAGTGGCTCTTCCACTTGTTCACATCCTCTGTGGGAGAAGGAGTCAGCATGCGGCTGCAGCAGAGCTTGGGACTCTATAGTGTGGTCACAGCATGGGAAGAGCTCTTAGACCATGAGCTAACATCATGGTGAAGGCGAACAGAATCTCACACATCTAAGATCACCTTAAGTAGATAACACACAACATGAAAAATGTATCAGTGGAAGGTACTGCTATCAGAGGCCCTTTCTCCATTCCATAGCTGTCTTACCAAGCTCCCAGAAGGAAAGAAGTAGTTTATAGAACAGATGAAAATAACTGTTTTCCAGAACTTTTTGAACCACCGTTTGCACGTTTTTTTTTTCTGTGTCCACACTTCAGCTTTTGCTGGCATTGCTATTACAGAAAGGGCTGGGAACAACAACATTTTAAAGAATAAAGAAGGCTTTGGTTGCAAAATCATTTCCCACAGCTGCCCAGTTGGTACAGCACTGCCCTAGGCTGCAGTTAGGAGAATGTTTTCCTCAACAGTAAAGCTTGTTTAAGAAACTCTTGCACGTCGCCTGTTGTTTCTGTCTCTGTGCTATATTTCAGCATCTTTTTTGCTTGCACGAGTGCAACTGTTCGTTAAACAATGCCATAATGCAAATCATGGAAACGATCTGAATTAAGAAACCTTGCAAGAAGAAGTTGTGGGCTTGCAGGGATTGTTTTTGTCTTTAATGCATCATTTCCATGTCTGGTTGAGAATGCAAATGGTACAATGGCATGGTGAAGAAGGCAGTGAATTGCAGTGCAGGCAGGAAGAATGGCAGCTTGCAGCAGGGATTTTTTAGACAGCTTTTCTCTCAGAGAAATCAGATGTGCAACTGCAGTGTGAGATCCTCAAGCACTGTGGGTTGTGCCCTGTCCCAGATAGCCCTTCTGCCCATCTGTCGTCCTCTCCTGCTGTTTCCCCCTGTATAGGTTTAGGAGTGTATGCTTAGATGCCGTGAGCTGCCTTCCACCTGTTTACTCAGGAGGTTTTATGACACCGAGGTTTTACGTTTTTATTTTCACCACTCCAGGTGTTCATGTAAAAGGGTAATGGAATTCATGCTTTGGCTTTTGTGATATTTTTGTTTTCAAACTCCAGTTCCCCAAGAGAACCTTAACTTGTCCAGGCCCACAAGCACAGCCTAACACCACTGTAGTTGGTATCAATCTAATGGCTTGTAAAGAAACATCAGAAGGGTGCCAGGAAGAGCTCCTCTGTCACATCAACAAATCACCCAATAAAACCATGCAGGCAGATTTGATGAAGCATTAACCCCCCCCCCCCCAAAAAAAACCCCACAACAACCACACACACACATTTTCAGACCTTCTTTACACACAGGATAAAGAAGCAATAGAACGCAAAATCGGTGTATCTGTTTCCTCCACAGTCTTCCTTAAAACAGGTATCTTGTCAGTTACATTAGCGATGAAAAGGAAATAGAAAGATGATACTGACTGGATTGCTGGGATGTGATAGTAAGATTCCACTGCTTATTCAGGATAGGTTAATTTGAAAGAGAAAAGACATCTCTCTGAATGGAGTAAGAAACAGACAGCACGGAGCCCATCTGGGATTCTACCAGTTAGGGTCTCTCAGGGCAAAGACCTCTTACTGCATTAAAATATTAACTTGAAAGACATCGTTTACTCTTGCAGAAACTATATCACATGAATTAAGCTGGAATTGCGTATATCGTTATGTCATTTCTATCAGTTACTTCACAATTGTGTATTTTGTTCCTGAGTCCAAGGCATTAAAGTTCATTAATTTAATTTCATCTTATCAAGCAGCAGCCAAACAGATACTCAGTGAAGATCAGAAGAAGAAAACAAAAAGCTTTTTCACTCTAAGGGCTCTGCTGTATGTCATGGGTGCTTACATGGGCTCACAAATCACTGCTGATAAAATGGATGCCTACTGTAAACCAAAGACATCAGCCCTAGAAGAGGGAGCCAGGAAGCTGACTGTGTGTCACAGTAGCTGGAATGAACTTTAAACCAGTTGTTCACTGTCACGTACTGGCATCGTAACTTCTATTATTTATTCATACTTGCAGGGTAGTGCTGGTTCAGCAATTGTGAAAGAGGACTACCATGTAGAAACACAGCAGCAGGCATGCTGGACTCTCAGGCTTACAATCCAAGCACACTTGTCTGTTTTCACTAAACACTGTGAAAATAGAGCTGCGGCATTTCCTACACGAGCAGCAGCAATACCCTTCAAAAGCAAGTTTGCTGCTTCAGTGTTTTATCAGCAAGTACTGAGCATGCTTTTCATGTGCATAAGAAAATGGGTATTTCTCTGTCCAAAACCCTTTGTAAGAAGAATTCCTGACCTCATTTAACTGGCTGCAATCTGTGCAGAGGGGCTCCTGACAGGGCAACCACAATGAACTTGATATTTCCAGATATCACTACTTTCAAGAGTGACAGTAAAGTATTTCAGTTAAGCTGTATCACCCTACAATGAGATGGCTTTTAACAATTGAAGACATCAAATGCACTAGCAACAGAGAAACGCGGGGAATTTTAATCCTAGGAATCAAGTTCACATCAGAGGATGCTGTACTTCCATTTCTTCATCACAACCTGAACAAATGAGATAAATCCAGACCATTCACTGTTCTGGATTTCAAATGGGATTTATTGATTTTAACAAACTTGGAACATTAATACATGGCATAGTCTAGCAAAGGTGCAGCACAAGACCATACGTACTCTCTGTTTCTGTCCTTCTATGTGCATGAGCATGGAAGTTTCCAAAAAAGTTCAGTTTTACTTTACTACCAGGACATGTGCATCTTACTCCAATTTCAGGCCTCTGACTATGGCAAGATGCAGATGCTTCTACAAAGATTACAACAGGGCAAGTATAGACCAGTTCTTCTGCCGGAGAGGAACCATAAGAAACTTCCTAGGCCAGAAGCTAACCTTATTTGAGGACTACTGACAAGCTATGAAATCATTCATCTAGGTTGAGGGGAAGGAAAATGTAGATTTCTCTGGCCTTTGGAGAAGTATAAAACCCACCAACACTTCAGCTTTTTGGGATTCCCCTACAATTAGAAATGAAGGCTAAGGTCTCTACACAGTCTGTATCTCCCAGAACACAGCACACCTAACCCATTGCGCATATTACTTGGCAAGAAATGCCTCAACACATCCTAGGAGTTTGGAAGAGAGGCTTGCTCGTCTTCAGATGTTGCAGTAATATAACTTAGAAATAGCTGGGCTGGTCCAACGCTCTGTGCCACGGCAAAGCACTCATCCAGCTATGTGGCTGCTAGCACCCAGCTATCTCAGCCAAAACCAGCTGAGGAATCTCTGCTGAACTGCAGCTGAACTTCATTTAGTTCTCACACCAAAAGTTTTGTTGATAATATTTGATAAATATTTTCAGATAACACTTTAATAAACACTTTTCTATTATTTTTGAAAATCTGACATTGAGTATTTTCCTTCACCCACAACACCAATGCCCAGCAGACCCAAAGAAACCAACCACTGCTGCATGACTCTATGACCTCACTTCTCCCACAGATGCAAGAGCTGTGCCACAGCAGGTCAGAAGACATTAGAAGACCAGGATCTCTGGCTATCTTAGCACTGACTCATTGAGGCTTTGAGAAGCCACTCATTCTTTCTCTACATCACTGCTTCCAGATGGTAAGAGGAGATAATATTGTTTACCCATCTCTATAAAGTAGTCTGACTGATGAAAGTGGAAAAACACTCATAAACTATCATGCTGAAGGCGCCAAACCTGGGGAAAATACAGAGATAAACCAGATGTTATCGGTGGTCTGACTGCTCTTGGAAAGATTTCTTAGAGTGATGTGATCAGATATGACAGTAGATGAAAAAGGAACAAACCAGAAGCTAGTAATATATTAGGGGTGACAACAACACAAAGCAACAACTAACTAGTAGGAAAAGAAAGTTGCTGTTTTTGTTGATGGCTGCAAAATAGGCCAGAAAAACGCCCAAGGAAATGTTAAGTGGATGAAGACTCGTTTGCCTTGAGTGCCTACAGTTCATCGATTTTAGTTTAGCAGCATTCAGAAGACGTCATTCTGGGTTTATTCTCCCACCAATTTATTTGAACCAGTATGTCTTTAAAGTCAACCAAATGTAAAAAAGGGATATTTTCCAGCATATATTGTTGCAACAAAGAAGAGAACAGTGGAACACATTTTTCCATAACCATTTAGTAGTCTCCAGGGAGATATAATTTCCTTTCAGACTGAACTACATGTCAATTCATAAGACATTTTTATTAGCCATTTTGGACTAAGTAATTGACTCTTTTGGAAGCAGATCCCTCATTGTCGCAATATCAATTAGTCAACAAAATATCATAAGGTGAAGTGAGAAACTGACAAGATACGCATCTGCTCCCACTCAGCACTTTGAATAAAATCCTCCTTTTACTCAGCTGCTTAGCTGATAACTCACAACTCCATATCTGAATGAGCAACAATTAATTTCTTTGTGTAGAATCGCAGAAAATACTGTTAATGTGAAAAAGTCAAGAACATTCTCACCATCAGTAAATGGGAGCATGGTGTAAAGCAGGAGACTGCTGTATGCTATGTTAAGTGGCTCTTCAAAAGCAGATGCAGTAATTTACGCTGGACCATGGAGGGAATAAGTGCTGACTTCAAGACGAAACTGCAGCGCAAGGATGCTGGTATCTTGCAGGTTTTGGGGACAATACAATAAATACCCAGTTCCCCACAGTGGCTGATGCAGTACTCTGGATCATCACAACTACTGACGACACAGGGAAAAATAATGGAAGACAAAGGTATGGTAGACTGAGCTCTTGAGAAGAAAACCAGCGAATAAACAGACGGTGGAACCTCTGGACCCACCAGCTATGTAAACTGCGTCTGATTTGTGTAACTGCAACCTCACAAAACCTCTGTTACACACTGGGGATTTGGGCACAGAGTCATGTATGTACTCCATGAATGTGGGTTGGATGTAGTTTCCTTTCATTCTCTGTTTCAAAAGAATCCACTATACTGCACAGTTAAGCAGTATAGGAAAATTCACAGTTAATGACTAGTTGGCCATTGCCACTTGCTTTAACATTCATTCCTCTTTTGTCAAGGAAAGATCAATAGCACATGCTCGGCTTAAAACTAATGCAATCAATGCCACATTTTGAAAGATTAAACTGCTGCTTTGTCAGGAAGTATCAGAAAAAGTCATCTGAAAACCTGGAAATACTCTTAGGCATTTAAGTGTGTAAACTGGGTAATACAAAGGCCAGAAAGAAGATGACATGAAACCATCATTATTGTAGACTGAACTGAATCAACAATAATTGTGTGACATGATATGACATGACATATGACTGTTACCAACTGAAATTTGATTAGCAACTTCAAGTACAGTAGCTTTAAAGAGCTGTATTCAAACAATGAGGAAGAATTAAAGATCCAGGCAAAATTTCACAAAGCAAATAATTTCCTTTTAATTGAAACCATAAGGGCATAGTTTTGGATGCAGTGAATCCTCTGGAGCTCTTTGCTTCATTTGAACACAAGTGATTTTAAGCATATTATTACATGAATTATTGTACTACAACCCTCATTTGAAAAAAAGTCATAGAAAGGCAGCAGATAAATACATTTCCTTTATCCTTCCCCTTCTCAATGTGGCATACCAGTAAGCTTTTGGCATGGCAGCATATATTAATGCTACACATCTATATGGGAATCATATACCACATTTTTATGTTGCAATCTTAGCCAATGTTTCCTTCTTGTAAGACATCCAAGATTTCTGGTAGAAGCTTTATTACAAAAGATGTATTGTTTCCTAATTCTTAGTTATGTACTAAGAATAATCAAGCAAAATTGTGATATTAACCCTAGTGGAAACAAGACACCCCTTGTTATTTGCTGTTGATGAAACTTCGTGATTTAAGGAGACCCCAAAAACCGATGATTAGCTTCAAAAGGTAGAGACAATTTTATTAATTTCTGTGTCTTCATTTTGCAAGCTGCCTGGTCTTAAAAAGATCTATAATAGAGGCAGAAACTCTGACAGCTGCAAATCTTTGCCCATTGTCCCCCTGCACAGGGGAAGGTATGAGTGCTGGAGAGTAGGGCAAGTACTGCAGTAGCATTTTGCCAGGACGTGGTAACCGATGGTCAGCAAAGTACACACTGATCACATAAGATCTTTGTTGTTTCCAGTTGCTAAATGTCATAAAAATAAGCTTAAACACTTTAAATAGTTTCCACACATCACTTTACCATTGCTGTGGTAACCTCAGGCATGTTCTGTGATCACAGATTAAATGCTCTGGTCAGTTTTTAAGTGGAAGAGCAGACAGCAGGGCTCGATCAAAAAATAAAAGTAGAAGCACTTGCGTGCATCTGTGGCTGAATTGCAGGAGTTTTTTTCCACTGAACCCATACTATAATGGTGTTAAAGGACTTTAGGGAGAGGAAAGCAATGTGAACGGTGATAATGTGGTCACGCAACTACTGCCTCTGCAGAGTTGCCCAGTGGGGGATGCACACAATGCAAGTGCTGCAGCCTGGGCAGGTCAAAGTGCTGTGCATAGAAAGCAGAATCATTTCCTTTCTCCTGCACAGTTTATTTAAAAAGAAGACTTTTAATGTGATTTCAGGTAATAAATATTATGACACTGTTTGCTAGCCTAAAACAATATAGGTACCTTGATTGTCCACGTAAAGCTTTTAGCATGAACTCATTTGCACTGTCAAGAGTCCAAAGATAGCCAGTGAAGGTGTGTGTCCTTGCTCAGAACAGGAGAAACTGCCATTTCGTGAGTATTTTGGGGTGCAGAACAGCAGAGAAAAGGTTGTGTTCTCCATAAAAACTTGAACACATGTATATGTAAATAGTCCCATAAACTAAGACATTACTCTCTGTGTCCAGCTAGTCAGATCACAGTTTTAGGGAGACAGTTTCTTTGTATTCAAAGAGGAAAGAGATGTTAAACAGTAATTTGGATTTACTCAAGTCATCCACTATCATACTGTAAGAATTACAGCTGAGATCCCATTCAACAAGATTCTATGGTGCTGTGAAGCTACCAAAACCACATAATGCGTTCTGTGTACACAGGAAATGTTTGTAAGCATAAAGTTTAGCAAACATTTAAGCAACATGCTTTGCTACTGAATTTAATCTTTTTTTCTTTTTCATTTTGCAGTATAACTTACCCTACTGCTCCACATGATGTAATAATGAGTTCTGACAACCCCTGGGGCACCCACAGCACCATAAAAAAATCATATAAATTATCTGAATTGTGTTAAGCTATAATTGATTAAACAGAGTACTCATTACCATAGTATATTTACTCACTACCATAGTATATTTACTCACTAATATTTTATTCTGATGTTGCCTTTCCTGCATGAAGTTTTTAAAACCAGGATTATTTAGAATAAGAAGTACACATGGGTAGCTGAATTACATTAACTGTGACTTGGGGATAAAATATTTTGAAAACTGATTTTTAGATGCTGCATAGGCATAAAAAGAGGAGTTCAAAACTCTAGCTTGAAAAGTCTGCAATTTTCTAGGCTTAATGCAACCCACTCCACTTCTGGAGACCTTCATGTCACCTCACAGCTGGCAGGAAAGGCAGTGGTGAGGGAGATGCCTTCCCCTCCCCATTATGGTATAGCTGGAGTTGTACTAGGAAACAGCCTTTGAAGAAATTCCCTTTGCAGGGAGGGAGATTATGCTGAAACAGCCCTGTACATAATGTGACTGTTCAACAAGGACAGAACATAATTCCTGGCAAATCCCATGACCTCTGCCCAAAGAGTTATTACAAAGCTCAGGCTGATATCTCAGTACAGCCTGTGCAAATAATAAAATGACAATAAACTCAAGGCAGTTCTGAGGTGGGGTTCCCAGCATGGCCAAACCGAGATGCTAGTCTTAGATTTCTTTGGACTGCTAACATAAGGCAGTAAATAGCACTACATAGAGTCATAGAATGATTTGGGTTGGAAGGGACCTTAAGATCATCAGGTTCCAACTCTCCTGCCTTGAGCAGGGACACCTCCCATTAGATCAGGTTGCTCAAAGCCTCATCCAACCTGGCCTTGAACACTGCCACAGATGGAGCATTTACCACTTCTTTCGGCAACCTCTTCCAGTGTCTCACCGCCTTATATCCAGCCTAAATCTCCCCTGTTTAAGTCTGAACTCATTGCCTCTTGTCCTATTCCCTCTCTGGCATCCATCAATTCTTTTTATTTTTCAGGCTACAAAACCACTGAAAAGCACCTAAAGATGGACCTTACCACCCTCTTACTCTAACTCGGCTAACAATTTGGCAGAGACATCCCTCTGTCTGGGTGGGGTGCAGGCATGTTTCAGAAGGAAAGC
>NW_009915000.1:33675-41721 GCF_000696875.1 Nestor notabilis | reverse complement strand
GTGGCTTTCTCCTGCTCTCCTCTGCTGTGTGTAAACCAGGGCTGTTATGGAGAGAGAAGTGGGGCAGGCAGGACTACGCAGGCAGAGATGAATAATGCCTTAACAAGAACAAAAGCAATTTAAAATCCCACCAGTTTGTTAGATTACTTAAGACATTTGACTGAATGTCAAAAATGTTTCAATGAATCGTTTTGCCACCCAGATCTTATTTCTAGGCCTTGTCTTGGGAAAAAAAAAAAGAAAAAGAAAAAGAAAAAAGAAAAATCCTGAAACTTAGTAATTAACTAGTGGATTTCAGGTTTCCTCAAATACGTGTTTGTAATTCTGTTGTGCAAATGCAACCAAAAGCAGTAAGGCCTTGAACTGGTTAACTTGAATCTACAGGAATACCTTTCCAAGTCCAGTTAGGACAAAACTTAAAACCTCACATCCAGCTTCTGGAGTCTTCCTAATGCCCCTGTTTTGCCTTGACATTTTCACAGATGACTGCAGACATGTCTCCCACACCTATTTGGTTCATGCCCAGCAACTCTACAGAACCGATCACCTTTCTTCCAAATGGATTTGATCTGCAGAGTGCTGACTTAAATAAAATGTGTGATGCCATGCATGCCATTAAGAAGCATGACAAAGTGATTCACATGCTGCCTACAGATTTTCCGCAATCTCTTTGTATTGTAGGGCTTGCACTCCTTCGTATCATTTGGAGGAACTTTCGGAATAATGATTTGGTGTGTGTAACTGGTTTTTCCATTTCTGTCGTTAAAACTGCTTTCAGGGCCATGCTGAAGTTGCAACAAAAAAATTTCCCACATCACAAATCACTGTAGTACTTGGTGTGCACTATATCAATAAAAAGATTAGCTTACTTATAGGAAAAGGATGACAAAGTCCACAATTGTCCAAGCCATGAGAAAAATGAGGTTCTGTTTTAACTAAACCAGCTAGTAACAATGTCACATTTTAACCCTCAGCTCCTCAGGTACAGTACAAGGCTCACGAGTGGATTTTATCTTATGTGCAGCACTAAATTAGTGCCATTAACCTTGTAGGTCAGCCTTTTGAAGCCAAACAGGCATTTTGCTATTGATTTCCATGGAGCCAGGATTTCATATTCGTTTCCACTGCCTATTTATTTCAAAACATCAGGAAAATTTTCTGCTTAGAATCCCAGAAAAGAAATGTGAAACAGAAGGATGTTTCCCTTGGTGTGAATGCAGCGTCTTCCACTACCATCCCAACCGACAGCGATCTATGCAGACTCTGAGACAGCCCTACAGGGATCAGCAAAAGTATTTAAAATACTTACACTAATCAATTTTAATGGCTTTCTAGGAGTGGAGAGAGAAAAACAACAGACAGACAAAGGACTTCAAGTTGAAGCAAACAGAAATAGTGCAGGAGAGGGCAGAAGAGACTAGTCTTATATGTGGAGTAACACTGCATTGAAAAGGTGGGGCAACTCCCATACAGATCCCTACTTAAATCCAGGTTTTTAACATCCATCAGAACAAAAATTGACTGAGCCAGGTAGAGGAATTTGAGAGAGGTATTCTGTATTCTGATCCCATTCACTGGAAAAGAAGTAGCACCAGGCCAGATTTTATTAGTTATGCATTTTAAGGAGTGCCAAGAGTTGATAGCATATTTCCAAAAGGCCTGGCTTCTGGCATAAGGAAATCACATTCCATAAAAAGATAAATAGCTAGCAATGAAAAAAAGAAGTATGACAAGTGTGGAAAAGATACCTGGCCAGGGACTGGTGGCAGTGAAGTGCACACCAAGGAGCTATCAGTACAGGGTTTTCCTAGACTGCAGAATGGGAGAAACACAGCAAACCAGAGGCCGATTGACAATGATTACCAACATGTAAGAATGGGTCCTGTACTGAAATGGTGCCCAGCAAGCACAGGAAAAAAAGATGGCTCCTTCTAGTGGAAAATGGGCAATCTAATTGTACCTGTAGGTATCATTTAATCCAAAAGACTCTACTCAAAATGCAATGGGGCTCAACTACATGACCTTTAAAGGTCCCTTCCAACCCAAACCATTCTATGATTCTATAATTCTATGATTCTATGATCATACTGGAGGCCAAGAAGTCATGCTGCCCCTGCGTGAGTCCTATCCAAGCACATTAAACAGCAGTTCAAACCAACTCAGAGATGTGATACAAATACTCATTTCTCAATATAATAAGGGAAAGGCCTGAGCATGTAAGCAAGCCTTACAGGATGCTCAAAAGGGTTTGCATATGGTCTTCTATTCCTTCTGAAGGAAAACAATTTTACATCCTTTTTTCTTTGGTATTTCCATAGCCCCTGGACACATTTTTAATTTGTAACTGAGGACTTGAATTTGCTGGGAATGGTCAAAATAGAAATTCTTATTTTTCTGTGCATTTCCTTCCAGGCAGCTCACACAAACCCAAATGCTTTTCATTGTTCTAATGAAAAGTAAAAGGAATGGTGTTTCAGCTGCCAGTGGGGGATCTTCACTGTGTAGCAAAACACACTACATAGCATCAGACCCTCTGTTTTTTGTTTAGAAATGTGAATATGATTTTCTTTAAGGAGTAGTGTCCCACTGCAGGGACAGTGATCAGAGGAAGTCCAAGGCTCTCCAAGCAATCACACACATTGAAGAGGAATCTGGGGTTGCCCCTTTACCTGGTGTGATTCAGGATCTTTTTTGCTGAAGTTCCCATGCTTATGAATCAAGTCAATGCAAAATGTAGTTTGTGCAGAGTGGTAGTGCAGTCTGATGTACTACCACTAGAAAATCAAGGTCCTGGCATCTCAGGGAGGTGCTCCAAATTCAGCAGCTAGTCTCTCACCTGAGTCTCTGTACCTTAGATTCCCAGCTGGAAAATGGGGCTATCCCCCACCAGGAGATAATTTTGTTCAATCTAAATCAAAATATCTTGTACATAACTTGCTATTTTCATTTAAGTGGGAAAGTACAGGCAAATGTAATCTTTCAAGTTCATCTTTAACATGCCAAAACGAAATAGCTCCATTTTTCCTCTGACCTTTTTTCTTGCAGAAACTATTGACTGATCTCAGCACAAACTAGTGAGCTATTCCATGTCCTGAAAATACATCGCAAAAAAAGTAATTGTGCATCATAAACATCTAATTTAATACTGCAGGTAACATTTTTACACTGTGTTTCTTAATGATGATTTTCTCAGCAGGGACCTTCTGGAAAAAGCAATAAAATGCAACCATTGGGCTGCATCTTTGTGATGCTGGTGCAGTCCCCTGTGACAGCTGGATGCTGTAGGTGGATTTCAGCTGCCCGAGAAATCGAAGCAGCCACGGCAAGCTGTTAGCCCTCATACAGCAAAGGAAAGTAGCAGGGTGTGCAGTGCTTTGCGTGAGGATGTCAGACAAGTGACGAGACTGAGCAATCTTTGTTTTGTTTCTCGAGGGAAACGTTCCATAGCCCACTTTAGCCAGAGCTTGATCCCTTCTGCTCCAGGCTGCCTTTTTGCTGTCTGTCTCTGCAACCATCTGCCTACCAGTGTAGTCCCTGCTTCCCAGAACTCCATTGCAGCATTAGTCTGACAGATTTGCAGTCCCAGCATGTCTCATCTAGGCCTGCTCTCCCCATTTCTGTTTTTCTGCCATTTCTACTCTTACCTAGCCATCTTAACATGTGCCTAATTGGTCCCCTTAAAGGTTGGGTTTAGCCCAACCCTACAAAAAGCCCCCACAGAGCTGCCCTTGAGATGTGGAGTTGTGAAAATCAGGAAAAGAAAACAGGGGAAGGCAAATGGTTCTGGGGACAGCAGCAAAAATGCAGGAGGAGGGGGCAGCCCACATCTCTCCTCCTAAGGCAGAGGATTAGTAGTACAACAACCCACATGAGACCAATGTCCTGAAAAAGTCCAGGTTTGGCTGTTGTCCAAGGACACGTTGTAGCAGCTCTACCCACGGCAGAAGGAAAACACCCAAATAAAATAATTGCTGTGTGTCATTGCTGTCCTTTCCTGAATCCTTTCATTGTCCCGGGGACATGTACAAGGTCTTTTCTTCTCTCTGCACTCAGCTGCCCAGCTGCACCCCAGGGCCTGTCCTGCTTTCACAGTCCTGCATGACATGAGGATGAGCTTGCGCCTCTGCTGAATCATAGCTTATCTTAGTAGCAACCACACTGCACTGAATTTCTTTCCTGCTTTTGGGAGCTTCCCAGAACCAGGCAGCACAGTGTCAGGAGCAGAATGCTGAGAGCACAGCAGCCTGAGGCAGGACGCAGGCATGAAGGAGGGTGCAAAGGTCCAAGAGGGCTGGCTACCACCGCAGGATGGCCCTTCACCCCAGGTGTGCCAGGCACAGCATGGGGGCACTGGATCCTCAAAGTTACTGGTTTGCAGCTTCTTTGCTGATTCTTTCAAGAAGCAAAGGAATACATTTTTTTCCACTTCTCTCTTGCTAAGGGAGCTGGATTGGTTTGAAGAGACAACTCTTTTAGAGCCAGCTTGAGGCAGGCATCAGCAGGGAAAATTTCTGCACGAACAGTTAAAGTTACAAGCATGAAAACCAGACCTGTAATTAGGACTGGGAGGCGTCTAAACAGGCAAGTGCCTGCAGTCCCTACCTGCCAGCCCAGCCTCACAAGGTTTTTACTGCTGTTTGACTTGGGGTATTTCTTCCTCCCTTGCCTCATGCTGACCTTCTTAGGGGCTTTTTAAGGGAGTTTATCAATGGCTTTTTTGGGAAGTCAAATAAATTATTTCAATCAGTTCCCCTGCTGAGCTATTTAGTGACATTTCTGAATAATTCCATTAATTTTATTAGACAATATTAGTTTTCCGTTTAGATATAATGTGCCTATTTTGTATAAAAGTGGTATTTACTGATTTTTTTTTTTTTACTTTAAGTTAGCAAGGTTTTCTGCTCTAGCAGTGTTTGAGTGTGCATGTTTTGGCAGGGTTCAGCGCATACAGTGATCAGGGCATTGTGAATACCTAGACAAATTAATAATGTAGCACCAAAGATGAACACAAGACAGTTAATATTAATGCTAATATCAGAAGCGTCTAGAGCAGCAGACAAAATATTTCTTCTCTTTGTCAGGAACAAAGGGAGATCAGCAAGGGCCATGTATAGATTGCACAGCTTGGCTTTAAAAACACTAAATAATTTGAAAAAAAACCTGTTCTAGTTCCTTTTTAAAGAAATAATCAATGCTAGTTCTCTCTCTCTGACTTAGTAAAGAAACTAGAGCTATGCCCTTAAACCAGGGCTGTCAATTCATGTTGACAGACCTTGATGAATATAATTACAGAGCACATAAGCTTAGTAGCAGTTCAGGGGGAGAAGTTAAAATGAAAACCTAATATTGGAAAGAATTGATCAGCCTTCTTTCCTTTTCTCTCTGGAGCCCACTCAGAGCTCATTTATTGGGAAGACTGATGGCAGCACGGAGACTGCGGGACTAGTCCAGGCTCGCTGTGCAATGCACTTAAATGATTAGGGAATATTGGACACCTTCGCTGGAGTCGGCTGTTTGTCCTCCAGTCTCAGAGCTGCTCAGTGCTGCCTGCCAGTCGAGCATCAAGGCAGCCCCACGTGGAGCCACAGAGTGCTGCTGATGGTGCAGGAGCCTCCCTGATCAATAGCCCCGCTCCTCCTCTGCCTCGGCTAAGAGCTGAAGAGACTAGTTGGTGCATATGTAATGACTAGAATTTAATTATATATCAGATTGATTTTCAATTACAACTTCAAGGAGCTGTTTGCCAGGATTTCAAGTTTGTGAGAAAGGCCCTGTGTCTCCTTTCTGAATTCTTTTCTCCCCATATTCCTGCTATGTGGAAAATTTTACAGGCTCTCTACCTTCAGCTCTCTGTCTGGGGATAAACAGCTTCACAGTTTCCAGTAATAATAAGAAGATCAGTTCTATCTGAGACTGAACCCATTCAAAGCTGGAAGAGGGACTTTAAGGATGTGTAATAAAATTAAAAGGCCTAGTTATAATAGTGATTTTTTTTTTCTTAGAAAAAGTTAGGTTTCCAAGTGCTGAGTTAAGAAGCAGGATCTACCTTCAAATTGAAGGTTTTTGGTGCTGGGCATAGCACCAACAGAGTCTGAATTCAATCCAGTCCATAGAAATGCGAAAGTGTGAGTAATAAATCATTCTCATTTTATAAACTCATCTAAACCTGGTCCTGGATGAAACTGGGAATATTCAGTATGTGAGAGCAACCAAGTAGATCAGAAAGGTTTTCATTAATCCCTTCTGCATCAGTTTTGTTTCTTTTATGGGTGTTCTTATGGCTATTGAGAATGAATGTTAACGAATGTTCTTATGGCTCTGATGTTAAACAACAGAGATTTTAGTAAGAGTTTCAACAAAATGGAATCAGTATGTGAACTGTATACTGGGTAACTACATCAAAAATTTGCCAGTAAACTCACAAGGAATTATTTTTAAATTATACCAAGTGTATAAAGGGGGGGGAAGAAAAGAAAATACTAAATTATGAGTGGACTAAAAAATTGATTTTGTGTAGACAGAAGAAGAAAACCCTGAGCAAATGAATAAAGAGCAGGAAAACAGTAGCAACCAAAGGACTTAGGCTTACACTTGGTGGGACAGGGAGTTGTCTTTGCTCATTGGTGTGGGAAATGTGACACAGCCATCTCCATATGCGCCACTGGCTTTTCCAGTGATGGCATGTGAGGACGCTGAGTACCACTTCTAAGAAAGCAGCAACAGTGTCTGCCCCATGGGCTGCAGGAGGGACTGAGCCCCCTTCCCTGCAAGAGTGGCCACATACCCTGTCTGCCTATATATGCATAACAATACCAGGTAAAATGCCAAACACCTTTTAGAAGGTACGTAACTGCGTACGTATAAATAGGTATATGTGTTAGTCCTGATGTCTGTAGCAAGTAGAATAAAATTTTAGTAGCATAAAATTTTAACCTGTATTTCCAGGAAGCTGTACTGGAATAGAGATGTGACTAACAGTAAGTGAAGGTAAAGCCATTCTTCAATAAACCTGTAAAATAACAAATACATGTATTGTTCAGATGTATTTGAATAGCAGTATTGCTGTAATGAATTCTTATTTAGATTTTCTTCATTTTCAGAAAAACTTGCATGGGAATCTTGACAATGTGTCATTGATAAAACCCAGCCTTTTTCTACTACCCAGTCATAAGCCAGCTGCTGTCTTGAGACATCCTATATACAATGCAGATTTAGTTCATTTGGACTGTTTTAAACCTGCCACCTGGTTCGCCCTCCATGTTCTCATGATAATTGTATTTACTGTATTATACCTCCTCTGTTACCTTCTTTCCAAAAAGAATAGTCCTAGCTGAATTACTGCCTCTTTTTCAAGCTTTTAATTACCCTTCTTTCCCTTCCACCTACGTTTTCTAGTTCTATTCTATCCTTTTTGATCAGTGGGAGAACAGGTTTGCACATGATGTTCGTGATCCAGGCACACCTTGTATTTATACTATTTGATGTTGATAATTCCTGTTTTTTCTGTGCTCCCTTCCTAATAATTCCTAATGTTCTGTTTACTTCTTGTGATTGCTCCCATCCATTAAGTTGATGTTTAGATAAAACTACTTTCTGGAAATAACTTTCCTAAGGAATATAGAATAATAGAAGAGCTCAGCTTGGATTTTGGGATGTCAGCAAACCCAACAGTCTGCTCAAAGCCATGAGATACTGGAGGACTTTCAACCATCTCTTCTCCAGGCTAGACTGGCCCCAGTCTTCAGCATTTCCTTGCAGGGCAAGTGCTCCAGCCACCACATTCCTGGCGACACTCCACTGAACTCACTGTTACCAAAGCTTTTTGTATACCGGGGACCCAAAACTGGCCACAGTGTTCTAAATGTGATCTAATAAGTCCAGGGGAAAACTCGCTTTCTTCAGTCTGCTGACTATGCCGCATAAGGCATTCATACAGTTATTCACACAACCCAGCATCCTGTGCATGTCTTTTCACTTGTCAGGATTACACAGTTCAACTATTGCTTTGTTACCCAGTCACTCAGCACTGTGAGATCCCTCTGCACC
>NW_009915000.1:12051-33644 GCF_000696875.1 Nestor notabilis | reverse complement strand
TTCCCTACGAGGATCCCATTGCTGAACACTGTCATCTCGGTCTCAGTCCATTTGTCCATACAGTTTCTGAATACATCAATGCATTATGATTCAAGTACCATGACAGTCTAACTGAATTTATCCTATTTCAGTGTTTTGCAACAGAAGCAGCCATACCTTCAGCTAGAAAGCATGATTAGCCTCAGCTTTGCAAAAACCTTGGAACCTTCAAAATATTTACCATATTCTTCATCCCTACTGACTGCATTTTTGTTTTACAGTGGGCCTAGCCAGCACATAGAGCTTGCCTCTATAGGCAGCCCCATTGCAACCATGGAGAAGCTTGCAATAACCAGCATTATAGCTGGTGGTGGATGCACATAGGATGGGCTATTCCGGGCTAAATCTTTAGGGTTTGAGTTACAGTAGCCACGCACAGCACCTGAGTAGGGGAGGCATGAATAATAAGAACATCTTGTCTGTGTCTGGCTTTATGAAAACCACCAAGATCAGGTACACATAGTTCACCTTATCAACAGGGTGCATCTGTAGAGCCAGCACATGTGGCTGTAACAGATACTGGTCCTTTATGTGAAGGTGACAAAAATCCTCCATAGGGAGGGCTCAAATGCAGTGAAGCTGGTTAGGCTGTCACCACCACCACTACTTCAGGACCCTCCATTGTCTTTTTGCTTCTGTTTCCCAGATTTCCCTTGAAAGCTCCATTGTGGCTTTGACATGAGGATGCTAGAATGAAAATGTAAGTGTCCAATGTTTAGAGGCAGAGGTCATTTGAATACTCAGAGGACCCAAGACAAAAGGAAAATACACATTAATTTTACTATAAGATGAAAAGCACTTCATGATACAGGTTTTGTCCTTCTCCTGAGGACTAGACTCCCCCTTTCACCCACCATCAAGATGGACATCAAGCAGTCAGGGTGTGGGAAGGGCACAGCACAGGGACTGCAGCATCAGGGCAGCAGCATCTCTCTCAAGGGAGAGTCCCATTGAACGCTTCAGTGTTCATGAGAAGATTTTCTCAGACAATCAAAAACCAAGGGTCAAGAGAAAGTATTTTCACAGAGAAATAAGCCCTTGACAGAGTAGGAAGCAAGATGTTTTGTTTCTTATCAAATAGAAGACAGGCCGAGGACTCATCCTGAGTGCTGCTTTGTTTAGTTCTCCAAAAAAAGAGTGGCTCTGCAATACCAGCACTACACTTGTACAAGTAGAACAAAGTTTAATCTTAAGGATCAAAAGGAATTAGAGGCAGGTCAAAATCAGAAACATTTGTATTTAAATCCTCACAGGCTCATGCCTGTTCGTTGCAGAGAGGCTGCTGGGGTGTAAAATGTTCAGATCACCTTTTCTCCCTAAGGCCAGGTTTCCCACACTTTGAAAACAGGGTCCCAGGTGCCACAGCTTTTCATAGCCACCTTTTCTTTTGTCTTACAGCACATTGCCAACCACCATATCTGCTGAGCCTCATGTTCAATGCAGTAAAACAAAGTGTGTTTGAGAAGACCTTGGGTTTTCCTCCAAGAGGACTGCTCAGTGCTCTTGAAAGCAACTATTAGAAGCTCATTTGGAGAGAGAAGATCCAGTTTTAGTATGAGGACACAGTCCAGATGAGGACAGTCACACAGATCCAGCAAATGTCAGCTTGTCTCATCTTGAGTCTCCTGAGCCTCCTCCATCTAAAATGAACTGGATCAGATACATCACATTAGTGTGTTCACTGTGTTGCCTGATGTAGATAGGCACAGACATACCCTTATCATCCTGTATCTCAAAGAAGAGAGCGGTCAGAGCACTGGCTGAGTGCTGCCTGCTGGGAGCAGAACATTTTACTCCAGTGGTTTCTGCTCCATTGCCAATGTGCTCCATAATTTTCAAAATCTTAGACTTGCCTCATCTTCTGAGCCCCCAGACACTGATACTTTTCCAGTCCTTGTGCCCCATGTCTATTCCCTGATCTGCTCTTTTACTACTTCTTTTGTTTCTTCAGTTATCACTTTTTTGAACCTGAATCTCAAAATATATTCTCGATTTCTCCACTTATCAGAAAAAGAACAATTTCTTATTGCATGTTTCCCACTTCTACCACAGTTCACTCTCTTTGTATTGACTCAGCCTATATTTAACCTTTCTATAATGTACAAACCTTTCTCCCACCGCCCCTGTGAAAGTTATGTTACCTTAAATTTTTCTTGTCTACTCCATTTCTCATTGTCAAGTTTTCCTCAGGCTTCTTTATAGGAAGGATGCTCCCTATAAATGATATAGATCATATAAATATACTATATATAAATAATAAATTTATCATAAATTGATCATTAATTTATTTATATCTATTAATATAAATAATATAAATAATTTATTGTACTGTATCCTAGGGAACTGACTGGTTTTAGTGTTATCAGTGGCGTTATTAGAATGAACAATACTATAAGGAGGTTTGACAGGAATTAAAGAAGCCAGGTTACGTATCTACTCACATCAAAGAGGGAGACAGAGAGTTTATAGCATGGGGAGGTAGTAGATGACCAAATCCAAAATTCTCATTAAAGATTTCTCTTTAGCCTTATGTAATCTGAAATAATAATAGGTCTTTATAACCCAAACCTTTGTGTCCCTCCCACAGGCTAATGAAAATTTTCATGTGCCTCTTGCCACTTTTTACTTTCAGGCAACAGAAAGAAAATTTCCAGAACCGTTTTTCCACTTTTTTTTTTTCTTATTTTTGCCTGAAATCACCGTATATCCCAGGAAGTACAGTCTGCATGTGCTAATCACCACCCTGAGTGTCATCAAGAGAAGACAATACATGGCATAAAAGGGGCAATGTTACAAACCAGCATTATGAAAGCTGTGGGACCAAATTTCCAAGGACAGGACTGGAAAATCAATCTGCAATTATCAAGCAGTGGCTGATACAACTGAATAGAAACCCACCTTGAGGAAGAACAAAGCAGAAGTGGACTCACTGCAGCTGGAAATCTGTAATCACAATGAGCTAAGACCAAATTGGACACTGTTCTCTACGTGCATTAGATACTTGAATCTCACCTCATCTGTGCACAGAGACCCACAAGATCCAGCCCTATGGGATCCTTTTGAAACTGGGAAGGAATAAGATTCTCCTCCAAATCCTGTTTCATGTCAACTTCAGGGACATGGCCCCATGGCCCCTGATTGTTATAACATGAGGGATTTCGAACTGGTGGCCATGGTGGTCCATTGGTGCCATGGCCCCAGGGCTTCCCAGCCAGAGCTGCCAGCAGGCTGCCAAGATGCTGCGTGAACAGCCTGCAAGAAAGCAAGAAGGCCTCTCCATCAGCTGTTTTCTGAGACTTTCTACCTTTTTATATTACATTTTTTACTGCAGAAGTCCCAGAGTCAGGAACCAAGAGCCCACATGGAGCTCAACCACATAGTAAATGTGTTGCCATCATGGCTGGAGAGGATTAGCTCAAAAACCTGACATGAGAGCACTTAGATAAGGAAAAAAAATTCCCCTCTCTGTTTTTGAGAAATCCTGTGACTTTTCAGCCTGATTCATGATTTTCTTGTTAGAGGCCAAATTATTTGGGAAGGAGACAGTCATACTGTCTAGCACTGGACAGCCAATAGCTGTGCTTTGAAAACCCTTGGAGACACTGCTCCGCTTTGACTGTATAGGGAAATTTGGCTGCTTTGTCCTGAATCATCCTGCAATTAAATGTCTGAAATGGGGATTGCAAAAACGCATGTGATGTTGGAATGTTTGTCTCTGACAAAGCTGAATGGATCTGAGGAGCCTCCCAGCTTTAAGAAATTCACTGTTCATCAGTGCACTGCTATAAATAAAGTCTACTAGCAAAGAAACAGTGTGCATCATTTAAAGTCATTTTGCCAACAGGTAACAGGTATGCCCGAATGAAGTATAACATCTCAACAAAGCACTTCCATGCATCTATAACAGAGGCTGTGTTCTGGCTTGCTTCATATAAAAATGCGTCCAAAATCAAAACTCCACCTAACACCATTGTCAGGTGCAACACGTCAATCCTAAAGCCTGAAGATGAGCAGAGACGTCCCGTAAGCCAACACTGGGAATTTCATTGTGCTACCCTCTTTTGCCAAAAACCTCTTGCCCAAGATCTTTTTAACTATGTGGTTTCAGACAAAAGATTGAAAATGGCTCAAATTCTCATATCCCACAGGCTCAAATTCAGAGGGTAAACAAGTCATGACAGTTTATTGACATGGAAAGTTTTGAGGCAAGGCTTGAGACACTTTTGTCACTGACCTTTTTTATATCTCTATTTTATGTCTGGAGTGCAAAGAAGAGTAATTACTTGCAGAGAAGTTAACTGGCAGAGCTGAAAGTTGTACCCCCGCTTTTCTAGACCCAAAATGGGTCTCCTCTTTTGTCTAACTTTTGTTTTCTTAAGTCAGTTATTTTTAATAAATTAATTGGTGAGGAAGGAGGGTGGTTTGTGAGTTTGTGGGCTTGGAGTCAGCTCATCATAAAGATACACATATACAGCTAGAGAAAAGCAATAGATAACCAGTTTCGAATCCTACCCTGAGGAAGTAGCATTTGAAACTGCATCAGAAATTACTGTAATCTGGTGGCAGCTGAAAATTCCAAGGAAGGAAGATAGAAAAACTAGGACAGATTGTATAGCACACCTGGTCCCAGTCCTGGAGAGCAGTTTCTATGAGAGGCTGAGAAGCATTTTTGCTTTCAAGGAAGAGCTGATAAAATCAACATCAGACATTTGAAAACTTTAAGATCCACCACAGTGGCAAAATATATTTTTTTCTTTTGTTTGGTATTGTTCTTTACACTGATTTATGATGGATTACTGCGACGAATCCTGACCGTTGAAAGGCTATTCACTCTTCATGCAAGACAAACTCCCTACAATAATGAGTGTTTTCTTAAAGCCAAGTTCAGCCGCTAGCCTGAAGGACACCATCAATGTGAAGCAGATGAATTCTCTGCCCATGAGTTTCAATAAGTTGGTTTTCTTTTCTTTAATGTCCCAGGCAAAAAAGAAAAATAAATAATTCTGCGAGAACTTTCCTTTTTCCTATGTTAACATTATTTTTATAAGTAAAAATCAGCAAGATACATAAAAGCAGTGTCACGATCAAAAAGCTGGAGACCTAAAACTTCATCTGCAAAGCCCAAACACCATCCAGGATTCACGTTCCACCAGCACATGCTGGAAGCTGGGATGAGCACTCTCCTCTGGCATGCTCTAGAGGAAGTGCAGAGATGTTGCAGATAAGTAGACTTCACCAGAGAGCACAC
This sequence comes from Nestor notabilis, assembly GCF_000696875.1. NCBI lineage: Eukaryota > Metazoa > Chordata > Aves > Psittaciformes > Psittacidae > Nestor > Nestor notabilis. Next base: position 28,357 of record NW_009915000.1, on the reverse strand, counting down.
AGTGGAAAAATAATGAAGAAATGAGCCATCTGCATTACAGTGTGCAGGACATCTTCGTGCTTAGGGGCATGTGTGTTGTAGAAAAAAGCAAAAGTGTTGTTTATAGCAAAGCATCTTGGTTTTGTTGGTCTGCGTTACTAATGGGTGACTGGTTTTACTCTTGTGGGCTCTGATCAGAGCTATTAGAGCTACAGTACATGCACAAAGTGGCTTTTGGTCACAAGAGAGCTAGAGAAGGGAGATTCTCAAATCTTTGCTATCCACTGTTTCTATACTGGATACTGAGTACATGCTATGACCAATTTTGTAGCTATATCTAGCCATGTCTATAAGGATTGCACTCCAGATCCACATTCCCCTCCAGAGGCTACCTGAGGACCAGAGTCCTCACCTCTAGAATAAGTTAGATGGAAATGTTTCTATTTAAAACTGGAAAGGTTTTTACACAGAGAAGCTGTATTCTTTGTGGGGAATTAGTGTGAGAAATTTTTCCTCTCCACAGAAAATTTATGTGGGAATTTTTTTTCAAATAAAACCCAAATATTTGCAAACTCTCCCTTTGCCTAACAGAATACGTCACCTCCCCACACTTTCCTGCAATGGGGATCCCCAGCCAGACTTCACTCCTCACAGTGAGTGGTGGAGAGGTTTCCCTGTGATGCAGGACCTTCTCTTGCAAAGGAATTTTCTGCACACCCCTCACACTCCTTTTTTCAAAGTAAGCTCTGATCCAAACTCACACCCACTGGAACAGAGTGGAACCATGCAGGCAGGCTGCAGGCTTTAAATTAAAAGCACACAAAACACCTTACTCATTTTCTCTGGCTCTCTGACTCCTCTCTGCACTTTCTTTTCCAAAACAGAAGGAGGGAATCCCACAGTGTGTAGGTGTTACTTGCTTTTTCCTTTTCCTCTTCTCCACTGAGGTCAGGAAATAAAGCAGCCTGAAGCAATACTTGTTCCACACATACTGATGCATCATGAAGTAGCCTGAGGCAGGGTGAGACTCCATCTCCTGTCTCCTGCACAGTTGCCCTCTCTTGCTGCTTGAGCAGGACAAGCAGGACCCATTGCAGGAGTCACTGCCCAGGCTCTGAAACAAATGCCAGCACCATAAAGGGGAAACAGTCACATCACTTATGCAGCTTCTCTTCCTGTTCCAGCATTAGAAAAGATCCTGATAGGAGACCTCCCAGGCAGCTCTGTGTCACTGTCTTGGGCTCATTTTGTGTCCTTGTCAGGCAGTTTGAGAGATGCTGTTGCTGACATTGCTGCTGTTAAGACAACCCAAACCCCAAGTTTTGTTGATCTGTAAAATACAAAAACTGAACATATATTTTTAAAGCTCAATGTATCTTGCATTCAAGCACACAGAGACTTCTGTGTAGAAAGGAGACTGCATGAGATGTTTTATACCAGGACTAATCTGTGTGCTTTAAACAAAAGGAGATAAACAAACATCTCTCCTGAAACTGATTATGACTTTATTTATTGCCGCTGCACTGCTAGTGTGGGAGGCAAAGATGGGTTTAGTGGGGATTAGCCCTCCATTGCCTGCACCCAGACCATTGTTGCTGCTCAGTGTCAGGGGTACTGTCAGAGATGGCTGCTTAGGGCTGCTCAACCACGGGTACCTGTCCTGGAGAGCAGCCTCAGAGACGCACCTCACCACCAACAACTGCAGTGTTGTGTCCTCTTTACTGTCAGAAATGATCCTTCTTGCTCTGCACTTACCATTAGTCTCACAGGGAACTTTGACAGGGTCCAGGCTTACTCGAAAGAGATAAAAGTGAAAAGGTCACACCTCTGGGTCAGAGGCTAAAAGGCAGATAAAACACCCTGCCTGCAGAAGCAAAATCCAAGTGAAATCACATCAGCTCCCAAGAAAGGGTAGCTTGTAGGAGCTGGAGGCTGAACTCCAGTGGGAGGATGCAATTGCCCTTCTTTTAGCAACTTCCCCCCCCTTTTTTTTTCCAACATGGGTTAACAAAATATATTTAAGCACAAACCAAAATAAACTCACATGAAAAACCCAGGCTGCTTCCTCTCCAATGGCTGATTTAATGGAGACTTTTGCTCTGCAGGGTCATCTTTTCATCTCCTACTGAGGGCAGAGGAAAAAATATTTTTAAGCAAAGGAAAGACAAAATTTGGTATTAAATGTCTCCCTTTAACCAAACAGGGACACAGCTATTCTTCTGACTCGCAACTTTGAGAGAACTTCGAATAATAAATCAGAAAATGTCAGCTTTCAGTTAGGGTTAATGAAAGGGATAGTGGCAAGTTGTGGGAGGGTAGAATAAACCATGAAATGCAAAAACATGGATAATACAAAACACATGTAAATGAGGATCTAAAGAACCTCTTTAGTGTATTTAGCAAGAAACTATTAAGATTTCTATAAGCAGAAAAAGCAGCTTTGAGGCATCCCAGCCAGAACAAGCCATACTGCACATGTATGTGGACTTTTACATATTGAGCCACAGGCCGAGAGAGAAATTTTGTTCACATCTCTTAGAACAACAGATCCCTTTGAACAAAAGAAAACAAATGTTCAAGTCACGTCTCCCAGGGGAATCAGAACAACAGGGGTGGCTGAGGTTTGTATGTACGCGTGTGAAGCGAGATCCCACAGTAGGTCTGCAGAGGTGCCCATGCCCACAGAGAATCTATAAATCTACACTTGCATAGACAGTCCCAGTTGCTTTAACATTAACATTAGGAGATCAAACTTTTGCAGCTTTCTTTCTTTTAATTCATACTTCTGCAGTGTGCTGCTACAAAAATAGTTTAGATGGCATTGTGTGAGTCTTGGATGTTTTCTCGTTTTTACTGCTTCTGCCTGGATTTACATAACCCACAATCTGTCCTTCTTTACCTTTATGTCCACAGATGCCGGTATCCTTGACAGGATCACTGTGTAGGCTTTGCCATTGGTTTTGCTTGATTTCCAGCACTTGTCCCCTACTTATGTTTTTTCATTCAGCAGAGTTTCAGGCCCTCATATTTCTCTGTGTAAGATCAACATGAGAAAAGGAGTGAGGAAATTCAGTTTTCAGCTTAACCAGGATAACTGCTGAGCTATTAGAAACTCATGAGGGTTTATGGGGCCCCAAAGTACTAGAGAAAGATTGACATACTATCTTATGCAGAATGGAAAAATGGGGAATGACCAACCAGTTTAACCTTGGCAAGATGCTTGAACACAGTATTAAGCAACTGCCTCATAGTAAATAGGAATAACTATGACAAAAAGAACTAGTTAACTTGGATTTGTGAAGAATGAAGAATGTCAAAGTCAAACCACGGTCTCTTTCACTGAGAGAGAAAATGTTTTACACTCTGGAAAAGGATCCATGGGTTCAATTTTGAGTTTAATAATGTATTTTCTGACATTTCTCTTGCTAAGGACATGGGTTTTAAACTAAAGTTCTCCAAAATGGGTGCCAGTTGACTGAAAAGCACAGCCAAGTAATAACATTCAGGACATTGGTATCTAACTAGGAAGAGACACCTGCCAGAGCACTGTAGTTATCTCACAGGCTTTCATCTAAATACTACATCTAACAATACTAGCTCGCTCTTCTAACCTGACTGTGCTGTTCACAGCTGCATCTAAGAGCAATGGTTTAAGCAAGAAACTAATAAAACCACATCAGCCATCACTGCTCCCTCCAGGTCTAAAAATTGAGGTGACAAATCACACTCCAGTCTTTTAAGGTGTTTTCCATGCATCTGCACTGGGTTTCAGAGCAGCGCTGGCTCCCAGACACCCAGCTTCCATCTGAGCATTTCACAACATACAGGCAGCCCTTGGGGTAGATACTGCCAAGCTGTGGAGAGCACACCTACATTTCTCTGAACTCCTGTGGCAGAGTAACTTGTTCTAGGTCATAAGGAAGACTATAAGAGTGCAGGATGTAAATCTAGATCTCCCCAGTCACAGGCTATCCCCCAGCCATGGGACTTAAAAGGAAAAAATGCATCATTTCAGATATTAAAAAAAAAAACAACCTCAAATCTAAAAAAATCCCCAACACCCAAAACCCACACCCCCCCAACAAAACAGGTGCTTGTTAAAATATACTTTGCTGCAAACTTCATTGTTTGAGGTTGTAAGAGAAGATTTATTTTCCAGGTGGTGAAACACCCAGTCCTACTTTTAACACACCTGGGATTATCTGGCCAATGGATCCATACAGTCAAAACCCAGATATGAGTTTTTTCTCACAATGATCAGAATCAGAATCACAAGTAGAACTCCTAATCTAGCGGGTGATAACATGTTGTGTAAATCATTACATTAAACAATAAGCCCTCAGGGATTCATTTTCAGCACATGGCTGATCATGAAACCTCTTTTAGGCTTTCTAATGTTATTCTGAAGTTACATCAATACTTAGCTCAGCTCTGCTGCTGTCATTCATTCATTGAATGCATCCAAAACACAACCCTTTTCTCAAACAAAGGGAATCCTCTCTCTGGTTTTAACTAAAAACACTTCATTCCAATTTTTTAAATATTACACTATTCCAGGAAAGTTCCTGAAATGAATTCAGCAAACAGTTGCTCAACTCTCTTCTTCCCTCCCCTTTAATCTCGGGTGCTGACCTGGCCATTCATTCCATGTTTGCAGTGGTGAGTTCTGCAAACCGAGTTTCCATGGCAGCCTTAATCCATGAATAGGACTGGCTCCATCGGTGGTCACTTAGGACAGGCTTTGTCCTCCCCATGTCCTGTTGCTGGCTGAATCAGAAGACAGAAAACAAGCACCTTCGGTAAACATGACCTAATGAGATCCCTGGCTCTGTGACAGGGGCCTGGAAAGGGAATGCATGGGGACACCCACCTCTTCTGGGATTTTCCACTGAGGTCTCCCAATGTTTTCCTGCCTGGTTTTATAGACAGTTTTATTTAAACTGCATTTCTAGTCACTTCTTCAATCTTTTTCTTTTTTAGATCAGATATAACTGAATGCACATGGCAAAACCATGGTCTGGCTTAGAGAGAGCTGTGTCCAACTCTCTCCTTTCTGCAAGTGCTAGGTTGCTCACTCCCCAGAGGCCCAGCCAACCCCTTCCATGACTGCAGGGCTCCCACAGCATGGAGGGGTTTTCCTCTGGAGACCAAGAGGTTCCTGCAGGGCTCCTGTAGTGTCAAGAGCAGGCGCCTCTGCATTCAGCTATTCCTTTTTAAACAACAGCATGCTGATCCCCTGCTACAAAGGCTTCCCCAGCCAGCCCTAGAATCTGCCTAGAGGGCTTCTGCAAATGAATTGAACAAAAATTGAATTCTACAAGTTCCCCAAATAGTACATAACTTCTTTCATTTTATGCTGGATAATCACAGCCAATTCATCTGGGTATTAACATGATTGCTTGTGAAACCATCTAAGAAAATAAGACCCAAACATTTCCAGAAGATTAGGCATTTCAAGCTACTAAGACATTAGGAAAAAATAATGCCATGTAAAAATATGCCTGAAACACACTGAAGCAGACAAGCTGTGTATTTTGAGTATCTATTCTTCACTGAAAGGCTTATCAAGAGCTGGAACAGGATGCCAAAGGAACTGGTAGAGTCACCATCCCTGGAGGTATCTAAAAGATGTGGTGCTTAGGGACATGTTTTAGTGATGAACTTGGCAGTGCTGGGTTAATGGTTGGACTTGATGATTTTAAAGGTCTTTTCCAACCTAAATGATTCTATGATTCTACGCATTCTTTAAAGCTTAACTTTTACTTGATTCCTCCAAGCTCCTTTCCTTTGCCCTGGGGCATGAAAGTCTTGCTATTTATTATCCATCTTCCTTTAGTCCATTACATGAGTCACACCACCAAATGTAAACGTGCTGGGCACCACGTACCTTATCTACCCTTTATACACTGTCAGTCATTTCTGCAGTGTTGAATGGGACTCAGCCAGTTATTTAAGGTCTGATTTCAACTGTTTGCCCTAACATAACACAGAACAGTTGTCACAAAAATGCTGATCGTTATCTCAACGTACTGCAAATACATTTCAGAGAATAGAGAGGGCTGAGTGGCTGAGTCCCATAGTCCTTACTTTGGGAAAACTCCCACCGTCTCCACAATTAGCAGCTACAGTCGATGTATTTATAGGAATTCCTCTGAAATCGAAAACACAGGCAGACTAATGGGATCTAAAAGAAAGAGAACGGAAGTGACTTTGTCCATGGCATGCTTCCACCCCATGCAGCCGAGGTTGGACTGCTAAAAGACCCCTGGCCCAATGCCCTGTCAAATTACCTTAATCCCAACCCAAAGAGGGATGATACTAAACACTCCACAAAAATGCTACCAAACTTTGCCACAGGAAAAAGGAAAAGCATTAACCCTGCCTTCCCAGGCACAGTTTTAGTAATGGGTACATTGCATTTTACATGGAGAAACACATGAGCATAAAAGACATACCCTCCAGTGAAAAACTTGCACAACCTCTCAGAATGAACAGAATTAATCGCAGGGAATAATTGCAGTTCTAAACAAGAATATTTATGACATTACATAAACACCATTAAAACAAACTGAAAGGCAATATTTTTTAGAAAGAGGAAAGGAGGAAGTGAGGCAGGGGATGAAAACCAATCAAACTTTATAGTTGAAAAGATAAAAGTTCCCGTGTGTCAACCATCTTGGAAACTGTTGCTTCAGCCATCACTTGTGCCGTGTTTACTTCCCTTAATAAAACAAGGAAAGAATTTTGTTTATAAAGTTAGCCAATACTTGGAGTTTAAAGCATTTTTCTTTAAATGGATCTTTCAAAAGCAAGAAGAAATGTGGAAAATTTCTTTCCAAAATGTTTTAACTTTTCAAGAAAAAACATTTCAAGTCATTATCGTCCCAGTAACCCTCTTTTCTTCTTCCCTCCCTTTTTCCCCTTTTCCCAAGGCAGGGAAGGATGAATGTAAAAGAGTTTTCTTTTTTGTTCCTGAATGAAAAAATTAACTGAACTGTATTTTTAAATTAAAAAAAAGAAAAAAAATAATTTAAAAAAAAAAGAAAGGATAGAGTAGCAAAGAAAAGCATTTGGAGATTTTCTTTTGCAATATACTTATAGCATTTTTCTAACCAATTCCAGTTATTAGAGCTGGGGCAAAAGCTTGTATGCCTTTTACACTCCAGATTTTATTCTGAGAATTTGGAGCTTGAAAATTGCCATGGGCAGTGTCAGTTGGGGCTGAGCCTGTGAAGCCTGTATTGCCTCTCAGGAGACTGGGAGCCCAAGTGCCTGGCAGTAACTAGAGCATCTTTGCTGACCCAGAAATGGCCTAGCATTTCCTCTTCAGAAGAGAAGTTTGGGCTTGGGTTAGACACGTCACTGGTGGAAGCAGTGCCTGCATGAACCAAGGGCACATGGAAGTGGTTTAATATTGCTCTGTGAAAAGAAAGCTTTTTGCTCAAAATGCTGTTTCCTTCATTTTCTATTCAGACTTGGGTATATTCCAGCATCGAGAAAAGGATGGGAACCAACAACACTCAGAGCCATAAAAAACACATTTCATAAAATCATAGAATACTGGGTTGGAAGGGACCTCAGGGATCATCTGGTACAACCTTTCTAGACAAAGCATGACATATACTGGATGTCCAGCCAAATCTTAAAAGTGTCCAATGTTGGTGAATCCACCACTTCCCTGGGGAAATTATTCCAATGGCTGATTGTTCTCAGTGTGAATAATTTTCCTCTTGTGTTCAGTCAGAGTCTCCCAAGGAGTAGCTTGTGCCCATTACCCCTCATCTTTTCCGTGTGACTCCTTGTAAAAAGGGAGTCTCTATCTTCTTTATAGTCAACCTTTAAATACTGGAACATGGTGATGAGGTCCTCCCTGGGCCTTCTTTTCTCAAGGTGGGGCATCTGTCCACACCTTTTTTGTATATCAGGGACCAAAACTGAACAAAGCCCTCTTCAAGAGTTGGCTTCTAGGAAGTGCAGCCCAACCTTCTCCTGTATGGACCATTGGCTTTCATGATCCAGGTGATCCTGGCAGATCAGGCAGGTGGCTGTGATGACATGTCTGTGGACATTCTGCAGGCTGAAATTCAGCGGGAAGGAGCTGCATTTGAAAGCTGGATGCACTTTTGCAGGATCAGCAGACCATTTTGGAAATGGAGTACCATGGCTTAATAGCGATACCTCCCTCCAGACAAGAGTAAAAATACTCTTACCTGGCCACAAGCTGCAGGATCAATATCAAGCCTGTGATTTGTACACAAGTACTGCAATCTAATTCATACAGATGGGCAACAGATATGCTTTTGCAAATCAGCTGTGATTACCAGGATCTCTGGCGGGACTTAATAAACAATGTCTGGCTTCAGGGCCACAGAACACACACACGGCTATGCAAACCTCCCAGACAATTTTCCACTCTGCCACCCAGGCTCCATCGGCCAAAAGCTTGTAAAAGAGCATGCAACAACACAACAGCTTCATTTTAGCTGAAAGCCCAAAGTACAAAAACTCATCTAGCCCAGCGCAGTCTGCATCCAATTCCCCATCTGCCACAGGGAAATGTTTCACTTTCCAGGTTTATTCTTCAGTACCCTTAGAAACAAGAAGAGATCCCCTTTCGTCCCTTACTCAGGTACACTCCATTCTCCCCTCTGTCTCCTTAGAGCTGAAAGCACTTGGGTCCCATGGCCAAGTATAGCCAGTCAGATGGGGAATCACATGTTACACCTTCCTTCCTTCTTTTTCCCAGTGCCAGGCACTTCCCTACTACCATGATTTACTCATCAAGGTGTTGGGGAGACTGCCTCACTAACTTCAGGAGTCAGCCAGCATTTCCTGAACCAGAATGATGGTTTAAGTAAGGTCCTTCCACTGACCTCCAGGTGACACTGTGCTCATGAATAACCAGGTCTGTCACTGCCCCTCATGCTTAATTTTCTCTGAGGAAATCTTCTGTTAAGGGGCAACAGTTTTCCATTTCAGTGTACAGCACTACCCAGCTGCTTGTTATTTCACTTGGCTGAGTCTGACAAGCTAATGGTATGTTTGATTTGCACTACCAGTTCCTGCTAGAGACATCATAACTTTTATTACAGATGTGGTTCTTGTTAGAGACTCAGTTGTCCGCAGCAGAGAAAAAAAAAAAGCACATTTATTTCGGTCAACTTACTGGTTAACTCATTTGCAAGCGCTGGCATGTAGCACACAATCTGCTGCATTTCTTTTTAGCATATTTCACAGTTGTTTATGTGGCAAAGGGAGAGATCATTCTAGCTTTTCTTTTCATATGCGTTCCCTTTACTGTCCTAAATCAAGGATGATCACGTTCCTAATTGCTAGAACATTTGCTGTAAACTTTCTTAGACACTGTGCAGCTAAACCCAGGTCAGCAGTTGCTACAGGGAAAAAAAAGGGTACAGAGAGAGGTTAAGCAAGAATACATTTAATTGGACATAGTTCAGAATAAATTTTCTGCCTTGATTTTCCTGCTCAGTGTTGATAAAGATGTCAGTGTCCAAGGAACTTATGCATCTTCATTATTCTGCCACTGTCAAAGTTACTGCATGTGCCATGTAAAACTAACACATTACACTTCACAAGAATAAAAAAGCAAACCAAAAGGACTAAAATGCCACAGTTTTGCTTGTTTGCAAAGCAGAGAATGGATATTTTATTGAGGAGACCATTTGGATTACGAAATCTGTTTCCCCATAACACCCTGCAATTCTTTCCTCCTTTCTACATAAAGCATTCATTCAGGACAGGGCAGTACCCTCCAAATCTTTTTTCATCACACTGATTTGGAGTGCCCTGATAGATGTCTGTGTATCTAAGTATTCAGCAATGCAGATGGAAGTATCCCAAATCTAAGACTGCTTATGAAAATCTTGGCTGCACTTCCCCTCCATCTCAGTTTAGTCACCAGGAAAAAGGGGATGGTATTCATGCACATCACCACACTGCAGCCTTGTGTAAAATATGCTTGGTTAAAATACAACCTATGCAAGCGAGAAATAAGTAGACTTACACTGCTGGCTTTTCATTACATGCAGGACTGCCACTGCAAGATATCCATTTGCAACATTATCAGGGCTGTTAGTTTCTCATGCAGAATTTTCTCTAATAAAGGCCCTTTAAAGCTCCTGAACTCTTGATCCTGAAAACAGCCAGTCTGGGGAGCATTTCTTCCAGTCTTTGAAGTCATAGCACTCATAAAGCTGACCAGTGCTGTTTGTGCATTTGTTTTCTTTCCATATCTCTCCTTTTCCTTTAAGACCAGACAGAAGATGACATTATTAGCAGGCTTCTCACAAGCACCTAGTAGTTTAGGGGTAGTCTTTTTACTTCTGCTTTCAAACAGAGATGAAAGATTGTAAAAACCTCTCTCTTTTTTTTTTTTTTTTTTTTTCCTTAGGGAATTACAGCTCACAAAAGTTCTTATAACTCCTTACAGCAGCTATTTTACTACTTGGGAAGGATATTTACTAGGTTGCTTTCTTCCTGCAGCAGGCCTCAGTGTTAATAAATGGTGTCTGTGAGTTACTTTATGCTCTTCATACTTTATTTTGATCTAGCTGTGTGTTTAAGGAGCTAAAGAGAGTGTGTCTTGATGAACTACTTATACCAGAGATTGCTCAAGGCCAAAATGTAGAGAGGCCTTTATTCTGTTTGGGGGTTTTTTTTAAGTTTTTGTAGGTACATTGAAATCTAAAAAATGGGGCTTGTTGCCAAGGTTGCTCTGCAAATCTGTTAGCTTCTGCTCACTCAGCATTAACATCTGTCTTCACTAAAGTGTTACCGGACCCCCGGTACACTGCACGAAGCAAGTTCCAGAGGTGCTTATAGAAAACAGAGCTAGGGGGTGGGGGAGAGACCCACATGCCCCAGACCCCCACCTAGTAGCACTTTTTCAGTCAAATTAAAGCACAACTCTACTTCAGAAAGCTCTGCCCCAGATTTGTGTGCTGGTGAGCCTTAATATCAAAAACAACCACAAGGGAGAGATGGAGAGATTGTACAGAGGAACCTGTACCTGGATTCTTCTTCTCAGCTTTTTGTCCCGTTCAGATAAAAATGCAGATTTTATTTATTTATTTATTTTCTCTTTGCAAAGAAGTCAGATGATTTTAGCACTCACTTCAAACTCAAAGTGCAATATCCCTAGAGGCCACTTACCCCTAAGCCCTCAAATGAGGCACACAGTCATTACAACATCAAGCTAAGCACTAACACACCCAAAGCAAGACAGTACCACATGCCTCCCTGGTGAGGTTGCGCAATATCTTTGTAGCTAATTAACGTCTATGTGTCCATCCTACAAAGAAACCAATTCTGCCTACATGTGAAGTACATAAGACATAAGTCTTACCCAGCCATTTTCAGGTTCTATCAAGTATGCGTGTGGGAAAACCCACATAAACCCTTCATAAAACATGGTTTAATATCTTGCATGAGGCTTGGGTGCACTCACTGAGGCTGGGCTCATAGGTAACATCCAGCAAGTCAGTGAATTCAGGATCTCATCCTTGAGGTAAAAGCAGCATCCTGCTCTGCACTGTGCAAAACAAAATGAGCTACCAGCACGTGGTAAACAGCAGCACACCTCTGAAGGCACATCTTCAGCATATGCACCATCCCATTTTACAAAGTAAGGTCCAGCTTTCCATAAGCTGACAAATTTCCAGGTTTTTCTTTGTGTACTCTGCGCTTACATGCCCGCCATACAATCAGCAGTGCCTGGATTTGTGGATTTATTGGCTGTGACCAGACACAGGCTTAGTAAGTAAACAGATTAATATGTATTAACATACTGCATTCGTTCAAAGTTCAGAACTTGTGCACACATGTGAAGGTGGTATTTATCCATGGTTCTTACCAAGAGAGCTGATTAAAAACAGGATCATGCAAAGTAAGCAGTGCAGGAAAAAGACAGCATTAAGACATTTTTTAACTGAAATATCCAGAATAATGGTTACCTGATTTAATGGCTCATCAAACTACAGCTCTCACATAATCTTCAGGGGTTTGGTGGTTTTATGTTGTAACTTGTAGCTGATGCTGCAAGAAGTGAGAGTTCTTTTGAAATTATTTCTGTATTGTTACACGTAAAAACCATCCTTAGGAGAAGTCATAACGCCTCATCTACAAAAGACATAGGAAGGGAAAGAACAGTCATATATTGATCACTTCTTAATGAAAAAGAGGTCCCAAAACAGAGGGAGGGACTTACAGCACTTTTTTAAAGTTTTTGGCTTGTAGTCTTAAAACCTTTGGGTATTTTCTGTCTAAATATGGTCAGACAGTAAGTTAACTAAACTCCTGTTTTATAATAGCAATAAAAATCTCAAGGTGTGTGTTAACACTGTCAGAGTTGCAGGTGTTAAGTACAGCAGTATGGGCTGCCACCTCACCCCCCTCCCAGCAAGGCTGAGCAAACCCCTGGGCCAGGCTCCCTTTGCAGAGCAATGCAGGGATGCATTGCCAAGGCTGAAGGGGTGGGGGGGGGGGTGTTGTGTCAGTGTTTGCTCCAAAGAAAACTTCACTTTTCATTACATAATTGTTATTTAAAAACCTAGGACAAATTGGAAATGCAACGTTTTTCACAGGACAGGATAACCTGAGAGATTCCCATCGAGCAGGCTTTCAGCTCTCAGTGTGGGGAAGAGGTGCCTTGCAGCCTGCACACCATGAGCCATCACTGAAACCCTGCTGCTGAGGGAGAAGAATCAATCCTCACCAGGAAAGTGATAAAAAGGAATTTCTCTTTGGAAATGTTTGTGAAAAGATTTTTCCAGCAGCCACTCAGCTGCTGTCTCATGGAGGAGGCCAGCTGAAAGCTGGGTGATCAGAGGTGCCATCAGCCTGAGTGCTGTCAAATATGGGACCAACACACTTTTTAAGATCACTTCGGATCTTAAAAAAACCTAGCCACTTGTTTTAGTGCCTAAGTGGCAGCTCAGATCCCTCAAAAATTTAGTGCTTACACTTGTACTAGGTGTGCTATATTGCACTTGCTTTTCAGGAGCTGTGATTAGACTGTCTCTATTTGTGTCAAACAGCTTCTCAACTGGGCAGTGTCTTACAAAATCGAAATCCTCACCATTAACACAAGCATTTAAAGCAAAGCATCTGCAGACCTTTTTCTGCTTCTCTTCTCAGCCCAGACCAAGCTTTTAATCTCTTTTATGGGATTTAGGCCTGAATTTTTAAGCCAGATTAATGATTTAGAATGTTCACTGTCAGGCCTCCTAAAGAGCCTGGCTCCTAGAGAGCAGGAACTTAGCATACTTTATTTCTCTCAGCCTGGGTCTGACTTGACTGCAGCTTTTGCATACCTTGTGCAAGTATCTTTACAACCTAGAGGTTAATCAATGTGCCTCACTTACAGCCCCCTCAAGGTATCTAACTATTTGTACAACACAGAACCAAAGTTGACAAAGAGTTGGAGGAAAATACGTCTCAGATTGCCTCAAGCACTTCCCTGGGATCTGAGAGGACCTGAAACCAGGTGAGAATTTAAAATCAGGTCTCCCTTACCCTTCCATTTCCTTTTCTCTCCAGGTGGATACAGCACAGAGCAGCAGGCAGGTAGCCCCGTCATGGAAATCGTGACCTGTACCGTTTACCATGCAAAGTCCAAGGCACCAAGCATGCTCCGAGCCTGCCAGCTGGCTCATGCTTGAAAAGCAAGATAAGGCAGTGGCCGGGTAGGCAAAATCTTACCTGGAGTTCTCTGCAGCCTACTGTTACCTGGATCAGGGTGGGGTGCCAGTGGAAATGGAGATGCTGTAGGGGCTTTAGGCATCTACACAATTGGACAAAGTTGAAAGTGGGTTTTCTCGGATCTGACCATTCAGTTGAAACTCTTGAGGTGGAACTCAGATGTCCATAGTAGACCTAGCCTTTATTTAGACCAAATCTTAGACAAGTGAAAACACAGGTCAGCGTGGCTGCTGACTGAAGTATCGTCAGGAACTACGATGCAGAGTTTTATTGTGGCTCCATATATACAGCCTGTGATACCACGAGCACCTCTTGTCTGTCTTTTCCTATTAAGCACTTAAGAGTTTCCCAAGGTAAATATTAATACTTCAGAAAGGAAATACTAACATGCACAAAATCCTTCCAACATTTCTGCTTAAATAGCTATCATTTTTTAGTGAGGTCACAGCATCCAGTTTTCTATAATAAAAAATAATCAGGATAAGTAGTTTTACTCCTATCAAAACTTGAATGTAATTTTATGTTTTTCTTTGACTTACCCTATAAATATTTTTACTACAACATTCAAAGTTTATGAGATCTCTAAGACTTGTAAAGAGGTTGAGTAACTGGAAACCAAAGACTAATACCTACCACAGGGACTTGGGGTTTTTTCTTAAGCAAGCCATTTATTAATATTAACAAAGGGTATTTTACTGGTGATCTGTTTAGAAAATTGAATATTATTTTACCTTTCCATTCCAGCGTAAACAAATCAATGAGGAGGGACAAAGACCAGCACCACAACACCTGACGGTGTTGTTCAAGGGATCTTTTCTTAGGTTACGGTTTTCTGATATTATCCCTGGAGCTGAGCTTCTGCAGTTGAATTGCTGCTGAGCCCAAGTGCAGCTTGGGAGCTGCAAACCTAGCCTCAGTGAACCAGAGGAAAACCAGAATTAGCCGTTTGTTGTGGATGCCTTTCACAAGCTGTGTCCTTTTTCCTGTTTGCGAGTCACTCACCGGGACACTTTATCTCTTCTAATGTGTTTACTATCTACAATTATAGCTGCAAAAGTTATTCGCCCATATAAGAAAATGTTACCGTGCCTGAACATGACCAGGAGGAGCTCTGTCATGATCCAGGAGGTAGGAGATGATCTGACCGTATCCACCATGGCCACAGAAGAACATGCAGGTTTTAGCTCATCTTCTGGCACAGCTGAGGAGAGCTCTGTGTCACTGCTTATTTTCTAGTCGCTGTTTTATTTCTGCTCCCAAACCATGATTTACTGACTGAAGATTAACTATTCCAAAAAGTTTGCACAAGCAGGCAGACCAGCCTTTTGTGCAAACATTTGTGGATAGCCATTAAATGAATAACTTGGGCCCAACTGAGCAAGAAGTCAAAATAGTCACAGACTTCGGCAAAGTTCAGAAGAACAGAGCCTGTCATTCTCCCTCTGGCTGCCCTTTCTTCTGACCAGCTTCAGAGCCTTGGGAAGCCTACCTGAGGACAGCTGCTCACCCAGAACCATGGCTGCTCCAGACTGTTCATAATGCTCCTCTCTTTACAAATTAAGGAATCAGGCCTTAATAGGGATTACACTTTTCCCAGCCATAAAGCTCAGCACTGGGTTCATCACAGTTACATCTCCCTGTCTACCCACATACATACCCACATAGCTCTTGGGTAGATGGGGAGCTAAATCTGATCAGACCTAAAAAAGAGGACAAGATTCCTAACTGACCAAACACGAGAAAAAAATCTGACCTATATCCCTTTTTATATATATGTGTGTATATATATATACACATATACTTCACATATACACACACATATATAAGTACATCTATATGCAGTCAGTTCCTTTTGCAGGTGTGTGCATTTGCATTTTGTTGTTGTCCTGTTACGCATCTTCTCAGCTGGTGGATTTCTTCATCTATACATAAGACATACACCTGAGACCTCCACTTGCATGCACTGGTGCTTGTTCAGTTTATACTGTTCATGCCTAAAAAATATGCATGGACATTTCCTGATCTGCATGCCTCTCAGGAGACCACCACAAGTATCTGTGTTGGCCCTTTAATGGATCCTAGTCATCTGACTTACCAGGAATACAGCTGCTTATCAGTCACTACGCAAGGACCTCACTTCCTCAGCTGCACAGCAACCATGGCCAGGCTTCCTATTTTTCAGGCTGAATAGCACTGCATTAGTTTGCAGATGCTATTTGCAAAAAAAAAAAAAAAAAAGGAAAACCGAAAGGAGTTGCAAAAGGTTGCATAATTTAACCAACAGAGATTCTATGACTGACGTGGATCAAATCTCCTTATAAAACTGCCCAGTGTTGGGATTTTACTACTCTGACCCAGTGTTCTGCAACCCAGATCACAGAAGGTAGGTTCTCATTGTTCCCTTTTTTGCTTAAGCTTGTTGTGTCTTTTACTTGAGGATCATGTGAATCCAAGCCTGCCCTTTCAACCTTGGGAGCTTAGGTATGAGATAGAAAGTGGGCCCTAATATTGTAAAGTGAAAAAGAAGATTAACATTGTGTGTTTTAATAGACAAAAATTATGTTAGTTCAATACACACTGGATCTGTTTCAGTTGCAGCCAGTGGGAA
>NW_009915000.1:0-12020 GCF_000696875.1 Nestor notabilis | reverse complement strand
AACCGCTCTAAAATGGGCTTTGTCACCAAAGGAAGTGTGTGTGGGACTCAGCCTTCGTGCCATGCTCTAATCTGCTCAGTACAAATGCCGTGACTGGGGTAAGAGTTAAAACTAATAGGAGCACACTGATGCCTGCATGTCTGTGGCCATGGAGGTGGGTAGACTTTGGAAGCAGCTTCCTGTAGATTTTGGCAAACTGGGGACCCAGAGGAGGAAAGTAAGCACACCTTGATTTTGAATAGTTTTGCTTAGCGTGGCTTCCTATCCTAAGAGAAATCTCTAACTAGGACAAGATTTGGAGAATTTTGATGTGTCAGTCTTTCTCCAGTGGCTGTACAAGGATAATTTAGACCAAGTGCTTTGAAAATAGATGGAGTCAGAGAAAATTAACCCAGCCACTGATAAAATGCTAATTTCCTTCCTTCCTTTTAAGGTGTCAGTTCCCCTTTTCTTCTGAGGTTTGCTTCAGGACTGAAAGAGGCCTTGAAAATGCTTCCCACCTTGTATAATCCTTGACATGGGAGCAGAGTACTTTGTTGTTAGGTGGCAGCATTCAGCTGGCAACTAATTGCCCTCGCCACACTTCCCAGCTGTCCTCCTGCTCTCACAGTATCAGCCCAGTGCAGATCCTTGGCACAGGAAGATGATCTGGATTCCAAAAGGCAGTGAGAAAGTGAGAGGAGGAGCAATACTGCTACTGAGCTGAGTGGTGTCACATAGGGCTCAAAGGGTAGCAAATAGTGAGCAATTTTGCCCTTCATGACCCATGTCAAACTGGAGTACTATTGTTGCATTACACGTTCATCTGGTACCTTCAAATCAGCATAAAAACACACTATAAAACTAATAGGATTCTGTGGTAATTGTTGTGCTAAAGTAAACATGCCTGTCATGAAATGCATTGAACTTTCTGGTTTCCCTGGTGCCCATTTTTTGAAGGAGATCATAACAGGGTGAGAGAGAGAAAAAAGAAGCAATAACTCTGGAACAAAAATTATCTAGATTATCTGGGTGACCGATGATTATGGGATTTGATATCACATGGAAATTAACATTTTAACAGTTGACCAAGCAGTAAAAAAAGCTCTCTGCTGTTTCCAAAATAAGCAAGCATTTCAGCACACATCTCCCTCTGCAGCTGGATGGCAGAGCAGGGCATATTTATTACTGCTTCTGTTTGTAAGATGCCTGGGTTTTGCATGCTGGTCCCCTGATCTCAGGTACTTCCCCACCATGTTCTTCTTCCTTGACTCACAATCAGCAGCACCGTTTCCACCAACTGCTCTGAGGTGTGCACTAGGATTTTGGTGACTCTCCTGCAGACAGGACTGAACAAGACAGTTTTGGAAGAGGGCAAGTAATTTCAGGCTCTCCAAAGATGTCCATGTAGGATTATTGTGCTGGCTGTGAATTCACTGTTTTTTCTGGATTTGCGAAGGAGCATTCCCTGGCTGCCTGCCACCATTTAAACAGAGATGACATCTGGCCAAGATGACCAAGAAGCAGCAGAGGGCACCCAGGTACATAGAGAAGCTGACAGGTATGAAGAAATGTGGTGAGAAAAGAGTGGGAGACCTGCCAAAAGAAAAGCTGCACTGTAACCATAAACTGAAAATAAGCATATTCCCTGCAAAGTGGAGCTACTCCTGGTCATGAAGGTTTGTTGATTATAAAGCAGGCCCTTAGAAGAAAAGTGGGGTTTTTTAAGGCACCTTGTACACAGTGTCTTCAGATTATCCACTGCAGTGCTGCTGGCTAGACTTGCTGTCAGGATCTCCTTGTTCTTTGTACAGGGTCACTGAATTTGTCCTGAGTCTCCTGACTTTCCTCTCTTTAGGGTGTATTTTTAGAAGTCAGAAACGTGCCTGCTTTTCCCTGCATTTTCAATCCTAAAGACTCAGATGATTTGCCTCAGACATTCCAAAAGAAAAAGTAAATCTCCTGTGGCTTCACATTGCATATGAAGTGTTTCAAGCCTAACATAGATTTGGGGTTTTATGTTTGGTGGCAAAGTTAGAAAGTATTTCACTTCAAATTTAGAATACAGCGCTCTCTATAACCTCAACCCCAGACTCCACAACTCCAAGTTTAGTTCCTCATGGGCTCTATCCACAGAGTCAGCTAACTACCTAGCTGCTGCCTAAGTACTACTTCAGGCAGCAAAGTCCAAAATTTAGACTCTCAAAGCCCTCACTCAGCACCACATAAGTATCCTAGAGTAAAGTGCTCTGCATGCATAAGTATAAATTTTCTGGGCATGCATTTCTGAGTATCCCAGTTTCTGCTTCTCAAATTGTGCCCTTCATACATAGCAAAGGAGCTATTTGTGCCTGAGGGAGACTTTGGATGCCATGTTTCCTTCTCCTGTCATCCAAGTACCTTAACTGCCATTCTCTCGAGTCAAATACTGTCTTGTCTATTTAATCTAAATCAGGTATCCATAAAAGAGGTCTACCCAGGAAAAGTTTCTGAGTGTTTTCCCAGAAAGTGTCTGGAATGGGTTCAAGCACCTCCAGGTTGGTTTGGGGTTTGAGCCAAGGTGGCTGGCACAGCTGATGAGTACTGACACAAGTGGACAACCAGCATTGAGGAGGCAGGGAGGATATGGGAGGTGATGGTGTGGAGGAAGAGGATAAAGCAATACTCCCTCTGCTTATCATAGTGTTTCTGTTTGTTACCACTGGCCTTTCTGCATCACTGTGCCACATTCTGAAACATCTTAAATAGCAGGCATTGTAATTTAGTGAGGAAGAAAAAACCTGGATTCACGTGAAGAAGGATCTTTGATCTAGAGGAGAGGAAATGAAACAGAGATTCCTTTGTACTCCAGTACTGTTCAAGCTTAGTGAGGGGTCCAAGAAAAAGAAAAGCATGTAGACATGCTTGTTATTTTGCCTACATCTGCATATTTCCTGTGCTACCAAAGTAGTAAAATTAATTTTTGTAGTTTTTAGAGTTTTCTTGAATGTCTTTAACCCTCCTTACCTGAGTTTGTTCAACAAAGCAGCAGCTTCTCAATTCAGATTGTCCACAAATCTGGTGCTCCAGCAAAAGGGATGTTTAAGCTACTGTCTTTACTGACGAAGAGGAGATTAAAGCCAAAATGTGTATGCAGAGCATTAGAAGATCTCTTTCTACCAGGCTAAGCATTAGCTAGTTATATGCACTGGTTTCCCCTGCTTACCAGGTAGCAGCATTGCCTCCTCTCTGGCACATTTCCAAATCACAGAAGGTCGAGTGCTGGTTTACAGAACTGAGACTATTTTACCCAGCTGCCTAACGTCTCTGGGTCTTATACTGACGCCCACAGAGAATAAGACACCAATTTGAAGCCAGAGGCAAAAAGGCGAGTGCTTGAATTGTAATAATATTCACTAAACGACTCTCAGAGTCTAAAAGTAATCTATTAGGGTATATTCCTGCCAAGTTTTTAGTATTCATATAACTCAGACATAGTCTCCAACAACAAACGGAGTAATAGTATCCAGAACACAAATTTGGCTTCCATTTTCAATTGATATTCAATAAAGGTCAAGTCCTGCTTCCCCTGAACTCAATGTGAAAATCCTAGTTAACTTCAATAGAGAGCAGAATGGACCCCAAAGAATTAACGGTAGTAGGATATAAAACAGAAACAAATAAAAAAAGGATGGCTTACAGCTAAAAGCAACCTCTCTGGGGCTGAGCAGTTCAAAATAGGAGCAGAATTTCAGCCTCAAACAATCACTGATAACATTACAGATGCAAAATTTGTGATTTTTGCAGTGCCAGAGACAACACATTCCAGTATGCAATACCATTTTAGTTACTTGTCTTCTATGAGTTGCAGGGCATAATGTTTTTCACTGGTTAGAAATAAATCAGCTCCGAGTCACCACTGGAAACCCTGTTCTAAATTGGATTTCCCCAAAGAACCTGGACTGTCTCACTTAATCTGTAAAGTTCAAAGAAACCACAAAACCTGCTTTTCAACACATACTTTGTGTCGACTGTCCCATGGCTACTATGCATATCATGGGAGGAAAGAGCAGATCGAGGTAACACAAGGAGGGTACCCTGAGGATCCCTGGTCTGGTGGAGACAACTGTACTGCACAGGGCAAATTTGATGCTCTCAAAGTCATCACTGTCATTCCCACCTCCCACTAAGCAGCAGTGCAATTCCAGACTGAAACCCTTGTCATTGATTTCAAGGCAGTCAGACTCACACTGACTTTCAAAAAGCTCTTACTTTATCTCCCACTGTGCCTGTGCTCAGCACTGCAATGGAACACATTATTAAGCAGGCACCAACAATGAATGCGAATATTTGGAATGCAAAGCTGGGTTTCCTGGATGCTGCATAGCCTTGTACTTTAGCTAAAGACTGCCACACAGGATTTATGCTAATAAAGATCTGCAAACTTTATTTATTATGTTTCTTATTCTAAGGAACATACACAGCAAAGGCTTGGCCACAAACTACTGATTCAAGTTCTTTCAATGGAGAATATTTCTGCTAGTACAAGCAGTTTTCTCCAGCTTATTCATGCCATAACGTTTCTATCCATTAATATGAAAGTCCATGGATTGAGATTTCACACCTTCACCTGCATTATCAAGGATCAGAAGCAAGGGAGTAATTCAACTTACATTTGGTTTGGCAGAAGAATGGGGACAGCTGTGCTGTGTTTCTTCACATTGAACAGTGATGTTGAAGACATAGTATAATTCTTGAGGTCCCCAGTCCTGCACCACTACCACTGCAAGCAGTGTAACAGTAAAACACTGCAGGGAAAGCTTTGTAATAGTGATGTCTAATGTGAGTCTTGAGGAAGCTGAAAAGTTTGAGGCAACATTTGCTAAGGGATATTGAGATCATGCAGAAGGACCAATGTAGGTGCAGTGCCGTGCTCCCTTGGCATAACTTGGGTGGCCCCAGTATGCCTAGAGCTATGGGCTTTGTGGCTTCTCAAAACTAACCTTAACCCTAACCCAAATTTGAATGGTAATTTGGAGCTGAGGCTGTGGTCCTCCAGAAGAATGGGTGGCTCATAACAGAAAGGTGTTAAAGGGTGTTCCTCTTAACACATATTCCATGAAAGCTCCCACAAAGCTCTTGGATTACAAGAAGCCTTCCTGACATAGCCCTTTTTCCTGGTCATCATTTTACTTTAAGCGTCTTAAAGCACTACATTTCTTCTTACTGATCCAAACTTGGAACTACCAGCCAATCTGAGATAGAATCATAGAATAGTCAGGGTTGGAAAGGACCTTAAGATCATCTAGTTCCAACCCCCCTGCCTTGGGCATGGACACCTTGCACTAGACCGTGTGACCCAAGACTCCATCCAACCTGGCCTTGAACACTGCCAGGGATGGGGAAGCCACAACTTCTTTGGGAAACCCATTCCAGTGCCTCATCACCCTCACTGTAAAGAGCTTCTTCCTTATATCTAATCTAAACTCCCCCTTTTCAGTTTGGACCTGTTACCCCTTGTACTATCACTACAGTTCCTAATGAAGAGTCCCTCTCCAGCATCCTTGTAAGCCCCCTTCAGATACTGGAAGGCTGCTATGAGGTCTCCACACAGCCTTCTCTTCTCCAGGCTGAACAGCCCCAACTTTCTCAGCCTGTCTTCATACAGGAGGTGCTCCAGCCCTCTTATCATCCTCGTGGCCCTCCTCTGGACTTACTCCAACAGCTTCATGTCCTTCTTATGTTGAAGACACCAGAACTGTACACAGTACTCTAAATCTTCAATGTATTACTGTTCAATGGGAAAAGAATAGCAAATGCAATACATGACATGGAGCTAGAAGGGAAGAAAAGAAAGACTTCTTACTACTGTGCACCAAGATGAATCCAATTAATTTTGTCAGATTTCTGAACTGAGAAGTTTATATAGCATAACTGTAAATAATATGCCAATAGAATGATTAAAGAAGAAGTGTCAGGTCATGTCTGTCCAACCTGAAAATTTTCTTTTTAACAAGCATTGTTTAAAATTTCAAAGAGATTTACAAATCTTATTTGACAACTGAGTAGGCCATAGGGTTATTGTACAACTTATGCAACTGAAAGTGAATGTATTTGCACTTGCTTTTAAGAGCTAGATATACCTGACTGGACTCCTTCTATTTGTGCAGTGATTTAGTAAATCACTGCTTCCTTTAGCACTTCACAAACATCACTTCTTGTTAAGAGAAAGGTTTTCTCGCACTACAATGATTTATTTTTTTGGGGGAGTCACTGTTCAGACTGGCTTTGAAGAAAATGTTAAAGTTTTGGAACTTTTCAATTAATAATTCATATTTTATCTTAATAAAACAACATATTCAATGCTGAAATAAAAAAACCATATTTTGTTGTGAGAACATTGTATTGCTTTAATAATTTTCAACAAACCAAATAAATCTTCATGAATTAAGAATACAGTTCTGACAATGCCAATTTGAACTGTCTTAAGTTCTAGCTTAGAGTGAATTAAAACTTCAGACAATTATGTTCTAACGAGCAACAGTGGAAAAGTTTTGTAACCCCAAAAAAAAAGGTTTTGTAACACTACATGGTGGACCATAGCTAAAAGTATCCAGTAAATTCATGTTACATCAAATTCTATTCTTCCTTTAAACACCTCTACAAGAAAAGTGTTTTTCCTCTCTGAGTGGCCTCTTACACTGTCACTGGAAATGTCCTGGATTCATCTTCTTCATTCCTTCCAATCAGGTATTTATATGTGTAAGTAAGATTGCCCTGAGCCTTCTCTTCCGCAGGCTCGGTGTTGGGACCTGTCTCGTTCAACATCTTTGTCATTGACATGGACAGTGTAATTGAGCGCGCCTCCAGCAAGTTTGCTGACGACACCAAGCTGTGTGGTTCAGTTGATGCGCAGGAGGGAAGGGATGCCATCCAGAGGGACCTGGACATGCTTGTGAGGTGGGACGATGCCAACATCATGAAGTTTAACCAAGCCAAGCGCAAGGTCCTACACCTGGGTCGGGGCAATCCCAGGCACAGCTACAGGATGGGTGGAGAAGAGATTCAAAGCAGCCCTGTGGAGAAGGACTTGGGGGTGGTGGTTGATGAGAAGCTTGACATGAGCAGGCAGTGTGCGCTTGCAGCCCAGAAACTATCTGTGTCCTGGGTTGCATCAAAAGAAGCGTGACCAGCAGGTCAAAGGAGGTGATCCTGCCCCTCTACTCTGCTCTGCTCTTGTGAGACCTCACTTGGAGTATTATGTACAGTTCTGGTGTCCTCAACATAAGAAGGACATGAAGCTGTTGGAGCAAGTCCAGAGGAGGGCCACGAGGATGATCAGGGGGCTGGAGCACCTCTCGTATGAAGACAGGCTGAGAAAGTTGGGGCTGTTCAGCCTGGAGAAGAGAAGACTGCGTGGAGACCTCATAGCAGCCTTCCAGTATCTGAAAGGCGCCTATAAGGATGCTGGAGAGGGACTCTTCATTAGGAACCGTAGTGATAGTACAAAGGGTAACGGGTTCAAATTTAAACAGGGGAAGTTTAGATTAGATATAAGGAAGAAGTTCTTACCAGTGAGGGTGGTGAGGCACTGGAATAGGCTGCCCAAAGAAGTTGTGAATGCTCCATCCCTAGCACTGTTCAAGGCCAGGCTGGGCAGAGCCTTGGGCAAGGTGTCCCTGCCCATGGCAGGGGGGTTGGAACTAGATGATCTTAAGGTCCTTTCTAACGCTAACTGTTCTATGATTCTATGATTCTGTGATTCTCAGAGTCCCACGGCTGTAAAAGCCAAATCCCCGATGCCAACAGTGTCTGTGCAAGCAGGTGTTGACCTGAAAGACCTAGTCCTCCTCAAGCCCTTCACACTCCCAAGCAGGATTACAGACAAGCCCACCTAGGCCCTGGGCCCTTGGACTTCATCCAAGAGCCATGTAGTCACTCTTGTTACAATTCACAGAACCATTTAGACCAAAACAAAAAGGTGAAATAAAGGAGTCAATTTTCTGAAGCTGTTCATATTTCAAGGGAGGTGGGAGAGAGACAAAGAGAAAGGAACATGGATTTCATTTCCTTTCCTGTACTCAAAGATTTGACATTTGCAGAATTTTCTATTAGGTTTGCAAATCTTCTCTTCTTATAGCCCTCAAGGAAAAGGGAAAAAGAAATGTGAATCCACAATTTAAACAAAAAACATTCCCTGCCATTAGCATTTCTTTGATGATCCTTTGGTTTATTGTTGTGCATTAACTTCTGTACAATCACATAATTGCTAAAACATTCATATAAATAATGCATTTGGAAGAGAAAGTAAACAGTGTGTCACATTCTATTCTCCAACGAACTTAGTGCGACCCTCTGGCTTGACTTCAGTGCTAAAGCTTCTTTTTTGTCTTGGGGTAGCTAACGCCTCTTAACGAAGTTGAAGTAAAGAGGGAAAATAAAAGAATTTTCATTTTATCATGAGATAAATTTGATAGGTCAGCCCTAAACCTCTCAGTGAATTTTCTTCATAGTTGAAAATAATGTGTCTTGCCTTCATTGGGGTACCTCAGGGGAGATGATGCGTATTAGCTATCACTAGCAGAAAAGAAAAACACCATCTGTAGGCCCCCTTCCCCAGGTTCTCTTGGGTTTTCCTTTTATTAAAGTTTCTGGTAAAAGCTTCTAGAAAGTCACAGAACAGAGTTGCCTGTGTCTGCCAGTCAGTTTTTTGCACTAAATGAAAATATTTCTCAAGTACAATCCCCTCTTCTCTCTCCCTTTCATACACTTACAGCTTAAAAAAGCCAAACCCTTCAGTATTTGGCACAGTTTCAGCTCCAAGATCCACAGCCACATTTGAAAACTGCAACTTCTAATGAGCTAATATTACAGCTAGAAAAAGGTTGTGTCACTTTGAAAAAGACAGATACAATTGGAATGGAGACAACTGAATTGTGCACTCAAAGCACTGGGATTTTGCCCACATATTTGGGCCTGAATTTCACCAGGTTTTATAAACAGGAATTTCAAAGAAGTATCTTACAAGTTTGATGTGTTCATAGGACGGATCTGTTTTGGTTGCCTTTAGAGCAGGAGTGCGGACACACAGAAAGGAGGGTGTGTAAGAAGGCAAGATTACATGTTCATAGATATGTGACATCTTTATTTTATTGAATATGGTTGTAACCCTACCAGTTCATTAGACACACAGGTAGGATCTGAAGGTTTTCACACCTCAATGAATACAGAAGCAGAAAAACATAAAGTTAGTGCTGGGAGGGTTCAGTGCTACCTTCACCCAGATCTTCACTGTCTGGTGACAAACTAACTTTTAATGATAAACTAGACAAGGCTTCCCGAAGGAGAAGGATACTGTTGTAACCAGATAGAGCAGCAAGAAACTCAGAAGTTAGGAAGACCCTGAGAAAGGGAAGTTCTTACCATGAAGAGTACTGGGGAAGGAGAGCTGACATGCAGCGAGAGCTGGGATGCCATATGCAAGGGCCTGAATTTTCTGTACACCTCCTCCTGAATCAGAGAGAGAAGAGCAGTGAAGAGGTTTGATGCCTCATTCAAGCATCTCCTCTCTGGCCAGTGATGACTGGTTTGATGCCTCTTGCATCTCTCTGCTTCATCCTATATCCCGAGCTCCTTCCTTTTACACATCCCAAACTTCACCTTTACGAGTTTAATCATTTCACTGAGGCAATTTCCAGCATACCAGGATTCCTTGAGATCCCTGGGCAGCAGCACTCCACCTATCCCTGGTGAGTCTGGGGTTCTCAGAGAAGCTGCCTGGGTATAGGTGACAGGAGTAATTTGAACCTCAGCAATTCTATGGACCATGAGCATAGCAAAACACCTTTCCGCTTGCAAGTTCAACCCAGACCACGCTCCCACATGTCATATTGTACTGCAACAACATTTTCTGAGCAACATACTATGCATTTCAGAGCAAAAGAAAGAATCTCCACACTGAATGGAAAAAATAGCCCAGTTTGTTCATCCCTGGTCCTACTGCGATGAGATCAGGATGAGCATGTATTAATCTCTAAGTATTCCTGTGCTCTAAGCCTATCTTTCAATCAGTTCCAGGAGCATCTCCAGCTGTTACTGTCCACAGAGAGCCAAACTTTCTATATTCCTCGTAAGGAATCTAGACAAGATTAGAAATTACTAATGGCAAAATGCTAGCAGATATCGGAACTCCCGTCTACATTGCTGCTTCCACCACTATAATCAGTGGGTGAGTGGGAAATGCCTAACATGGCTGACTTCTGTACAGATAGCTTGGGAAGGCATGGAGTATCTAAGATTTCCAAAGATTCTTCAGTTTTCTACCTATCTATCTTTGTTGTCCAACTCATGGTATCACTAGTCTTTCTGTCTTTGTGAAAGCACAGTTGTGTCTGTCGTCAACTTCGGGTGATAAGATCAGATTTTGAACTTGGATGCAAACCACATGGTGATTCCCTGCTCTGTAAAGAAAAGAAAGACAATAAAAAGCCTTCAGTACTGGTTTTGTTTCTTCTGAGCCTCATTAGGCACTTAGCCAGTGACTAGTCAGGTACAAAGGGGCAAGGATTCAGAAATGGGCCTCAGAGGTCCTGCCTTACATCTGTGAGGGGTAAGTGTGAACCATAAGCCAAATTCATTTAGTTCCTTTTCCATAATTGTCAGCTTCACTCAAACGGTTTCTTCTCCTTGGTTGCAAGGGAAGACAGTCAATTGTTGTTCTATTCACTCCGTCACATAAACCCATCTGACAGGCATGACAGCAACTGCTTGCTAATTATGGAGCAAAATTTGCAGTGCAAGGTTTGTTGTGCCAACGGTCCCCAGAACAATCCCAGAATTGTTTTATGAGAAGATTGGGCAGTCAGGGTTGAGCACTTTTGCTTCAATTATCCCCATGTGCTGTCATGGCTTGGAGCTGCTCTAGTGGAAAGAAGAGAAGAAAATAAATGAGCTCTGCTCCAACCCTGGGAGAGGTTGCTGCACCCTGAGGAGCTTGGTTGGTTGTATCTTTGTTAGCTGCTACTACAGATATCATTGCCTGGTAGTGGCACTGAAACCAAGGGTCCATTAGTGCTTCTATGCTATGTTCAGGGATTTATATCTCCACTGCAAAGACATACTCTGGAGTGAAACTCAGCATATAGTTTCAGCTAAACCCAGCTCTCTAACTTTATTTTCCAGTACTTTGGGTGACCTAATAAAGTTCAGATATTGCCAGCATTGGATGCAGTTGGTTTGCTGATTTTATCAAGATGATGAATTGATTTGGCAATGAGGGGGTAACTAACAGAAAAGTTCATCTCACTAGCGTGGAGTTAAAAAATTATCAAGGAATTAACTGCTTAATGTAGGAATCTGAATGATGTGCAGACACCTAAAAAGATGATTTCAAAGGAATAAATGTAACCTGGTCATAAATCAGAATTATCCCTTCTCAGAATATTCCAAAAGAAAACTAATTCCTACCAAAGTTACTGTGCCACACATTCTTAGCTTCTTACACGACCTGGGTTTGCCAAGCACCTTCACGAGTGCCATCTGGTTACACTGCTCAAGAATTTCCTCTTTGTCACCTGAGAACACTTGTATGGCTGTCATTTCCAACAAAACTTCAATGATAAATAGAACTGTTTGTTTCTTGCAGCCAGTAAGTTATTCCAGAACATAACATCCCTTTGCAAAACCCATGAATCAAGGCGCTTCCATGCACTTCAGCAGTTCCACATCCCCCATGTCTGGCTACCTCCAGAGACAACTCGGCTGAGCCTTCTCCGACCACCAATCCTAGAATCATAGAATCAAGGAATAGTTAAGGTTGGAAAGGACCTTAAGATCATCTAGTTCCAACCCCCCTGCCATGGGCAGGGACACCACACACTAAACTAAGGCGCTGTCCAGCCTGGCCTTAAACTCCTCCAGGGTTGGAGCATTCACAACTTCCTTGGGCAACCTATTCCGGTGCCTCACCACCCTCACTGGTAAGAACTTCCTCCTTATATCTAACCTAAACTTCCCCTGTTCAAATTTGAACCCGTTAACCCTTGTCCTACCACTAGAGTCCC
>NW_009914999.1:0-48776 GCF_000696875.1 Nestor notabilis | reverse complement strand
CTGCTGTAGCTGAACCCAGGACAGTCACACATAAAATTTAAAGAGAACTGCATTAGTGAGCAAATAATACAGTAAAAAAAACACTTTTCATGATTAGTGCAAAAGCAGTCACAGTGTAGAGTTAGGGCTAAACGCATGGGAACTGCCTTATCAGACATACTGATCTCCAACCTCCAATTACGGTACAGGAAATAAGTTCTGATGAAAGTAGTAACTTCTCAGTGCACCAAGTCAGTAGGAGAAGGTGGAAGTAACACTTCGCCACTGCTAAGGCACACCCAAGGAGAAGTGTGTTAAACCTCCATTTATAAAAAATGAGTGGAAGACAGAGAGTTTTGTGGTTTTTTCTATACAAACAAGCTAGTTGAAACTCCCTAGTCACCTCCAAGACTGAAGATATTCTTCTGCTTCACAGTTTAAATATGGCTTCTCAGCTGTTCCCATGACGTAACATTTACACTTGATCATCTTGCGTTTCTGTATTCTATGTGTCATTCTGTGATCTAGTTTTGATCTCACTAAAATGCTGTGACTCATGAGGAAAAGAGGCAAAAGCTTTCAGTATGGACTAACTCAGAAAAGACCAGAAGCAGAGCTACAGCCATAGCACAAAATGTATGAAAATCGATGAGCAATCAGCAAGCATTCAAAGGCATGACTAACCAGCCAGGGGGTATAAATACCTTTGCCAATGACCTCTGACAAAATTATTTATACATCTTAACCTTTCCAAGCAAAATAACAGAATGAAAGCCTCCCATATTCACAAACATAGGACTGATCACCTCAATGAATTTAATACAGACAAGTTTTGCTAAAGAGTTCTACACTACCTCCCCTCTTGTGTTAACCACAAGGAGTAAGTTTTCAGAAAAAAGGATTCTAGATCCATTTTTTGATTACATGAGAAAAACCCAGCTACCCAAGTTTAAATACCATTACCCAAAACAAACAGTAGCACATAATCAAGTCTTTGCTTAGCTTATGAAGTTTCTGTGAATACTGATTTCATGTGTGATGAAATTTTAGATCTGCAGCAGTTTTACAAGTGCTGTAATGATTCCATTCTCACAACACATGACACATTACTGTGTCAGCATCTAATGGAAAGACTAGTTTATCAACAGGCAGTGGCCAAAACATGACTATGTAGAAAAAAGTCTGTATAAATCTTGCTATACAAAATATATGCTTGAGCAAGTCCATAAATAGCATAAGTGAAACCAAAATCACTATGCTTAATTAATTTTAAAATGGGAATGCATGGAAGTCATTTGGGATTGAGGAAGGGGTGAAAAAATGCAGCAGAAAAAAAAAAAGAATTTGCAACATACACCACTACATAGCAAAGCAGACAGCAGTTAGGCTTCTGCAAAGAACCATTTAGGAAAAGGTCCTAGTAGTTGTATGCAGTTTGGGCATTAAAAATGCTTTCCCTTCTGAAACTACCCCAAGTAGGAGACACCAAAACTACTAACAGATCCTAGGACTTGCCTCATTCTGTTATGCATCATCATTGCTTTGTACAAGCATAATCCATAACCTCAAATTTCATACCACACCATTACAGTTTTTGTCTCTATTGATCCAGCCCTCAGTTTTCAGCCAATGCTACCTGCACTGCATTCAGGATGCAATGCCTTCTCTCTCTGTTTCTCTTTACAGTTAAACACACAGTTATGGTATGTAAGTTACAGAAGTCCCGATGTTTGTATACAAATATTCCCTGCAAATACAGCCATTTATTCATGTGCAATTTCATATTTCAAACAAGAAAATATTCACATGTACTTTGTGTTCCTTTACTTCCCAGCCCACCATTAGCAATGACTTGTGCAAATGTAATTTTTTTTTATCTATTCAATCAATATAAATGAAATGGGTTCAAGCAATGGAAACTCTTCTTTTGTTTTGTTCTCCAGATGAGAGAATTGAAACCTGAGAATTAGATGTCATATTAGAATAACTAAAAAGATCAGATAGCTTCATGCTTTTGCTAGAGGTTAACTCTGCCTTTGAAAGCACATATTCTGTGTTCAGAGAATCTTTAAAAAGATGTAAACAGTGGTACTTCTACATTTTTCTTTGAGCTTTTCCCACAATGCAGTGTACATCTACATGAATGTTATCTATAACACACTTAGCTTTCATGGTACATCAGTGTTTAAGAATATGAGAGGTAATGATTAAACGATTAAATGCTGAGGAAGTGAACTTCTGGAATGGCAAAGTGAGACATCTGTTCCTTTGCTTTCCAGCCTGCTTTTTTTAATGTCAATTTGTAGCATTTTCTCTACTCCATTTACAGTATCCCAGTTTTTCTTCCTTCCCTGTAACGGTTTCAGCTTGGCAACTTCCTGCCTCAGACCACGTTTTCATGTAGCTTCCCTAAAAAATGACACTGTGGCATTGTTTCTTTTGTTTCTTTTCTTTTTTTTAGTAGGGATTCTCCACATGCTCAGGGTCCACTGTGAGCTCCTTTAAATTTACTCAGCAAAGGCAGTATTAGCACACCAGTCTGTGTGATCTGTGAAAAAGATATGGTGGATCAGAGGCAGGCAGAGGTCTGGCCAGCTAGCTGGTCAACCTGATCCAGGAAACACCTTGCATTCCTTTGATACCAGACTTTTGGTTTAGTATCACAAAGATTGCTTGTATTACTGAAGGTTAATTACACATACTGCTAGAAGCTATAGTACATGTGAGGGCATCAAGCTAGCAGATGTAAGGGCAACTGAGCCTTGAATCATTTGGAATGGTAAAGTCCCTCAAGCATCTTGGCAAGGACTAGTCGAAGTGAATATTCACGTCCACAGCATGTCTGAGCCACATAAAGGCCCCAGTATCTTCATCTTCCTTACAAGCTCTTTTGCCCTGAAGTTTATCTGCTTATTGTACAATTCAAGAATTAGCATCCCAATAGTTATAAAATCTCCTTCAGAGTTCCCATTAATAACCACAAAAGAATGCAACAGAAGGTGATGTAAAAACAAATAAAAAGAAATAGACTGTGACCTTTTGGAATTAAAATCCATATTTATGACAAGTATGTAAACAAATTAAGGGAGAAGAGAGAGGTATGTAGCAAAGAAGCTACATACAATGTATGTATACATACATACAATCGGTATGAATATTTTTAATGCTCACTCTGTTCAAACTGGCCCCAGCTTCCTACCAGCCCAATTAAGGCTGAATAGCAATAAATTGCAGACATTAGACAGAGCCAGATTTTAAAGGGGGACTATGATATAGAGTGGGAATGACAGGGAACAAGGATGGTGTAGGACAAAAATTCATGCTCCCAAAGCAGCAGCATAGAAGGAAAAAAAAAAAAGGAAAAATAGAAGTGATAGTGTCGAAAGTGTGAGTGCAGGGGTCAGATGATTAAGACAAACATTATGGGCACAGCAACAGTCCCAGCAGTGATCTCAGGAAGGGACATGACAGAATCTCTCATCCATGCAAATAGCTTGTGAAGACAAAACCGCTCTATTTTTACATGGTAAGGGAATCAGAGGCGAGATTTAACCCAGGTAAGGGGGTGAAGACAATGACAAGTGATGCTGGTAAAACTTATTGGAATACGACTGATTATCTAGACTCTACAATTTAAATTTCTGAGGAAATTTCTTTCTAAGAGAACAAGGTGTTCCAGAAGCAGAATAAATATAGTGTTCCATTCATTAATGACACAGACTCAAACAGATGTCTTATTTCTAATTAACGCATATCCTCTAAGATTATTCACACGTGCCCCTCCCTGGGACTGTTTTCAAAGAAGAACAGGTGAGTGATGTCTCAGATTAAACAGTTTTACACACCATTATCCTAGTTTCTCTACTCTCAGGCATACTCACCAGCCCTTCTTAGTTATTCTCCTCTTTATACTGGCAATTCAATCAAAATCAATTAAATTGGTTACAAGATCCTAACCTTGCTACAAAAATACTGAAGAATCTTCACCAAAAAGACATTTTACATAATTTTCTTAATAGAAATAAGTTAATAATAGCATAGAGCAGATACTTTCCAATACAAAAAGAAAAACTTGCAATTACAACTACCCAAAAGTTTTCACTGGTAAAGTATTTAAATCAATGCCATACATTGTTATAAAGGTAATGCCTAAGTCAGAACAGTTTCTGTATGTACCTAAAAGGTAATTTAATGGCAGT
Organism: Nestor notabilis; assembly: GCF_000696875.1. Classification (NCBI taxonomy): domain Eukaryota; kingdom Metazoa; phylum Chordata; class Aves; order Psittaciformes; family Psittacidae; genus Nestor; species Nestor notabilis. Next base: position 44,598 of record NW_009914999.1, on the reverse strand, counting down.
ATTTCAGGACAGGTCTCATTATTATACCATGAAAAGGAACTCAGGATTCTCTACCTAGATCATAAATTGAGACAGCCAATTAAAAGACAAACACTGAATGTCTGGTATAATTTAAACTTTGGTGAGCTTAAAATACTATACACTGTTAATTGAAAAGATGCTGCACGGATAAGAGGCTTCGTTATGAGCCTTGGATCAATACTTTTATTTTAGCTCTCTTTACAGACATCCCTAGTGCAACTATCACTTTGAGATGTGAAAGTAAGTATTTTGTTATGTGGACAGAAGCAAAATCCATTAAAATTGTCCATTTTCCCAGTTAAAGTTATTTCTCTTTTGCTCACTGACTAGTTGTGTGAAAACAGTCTCTACTTACATTTACACAAGGTGAAAGTAAGCTTTGTCTCCCTCAGGCTGGTATTTTCCCATAAACTGGTAGGAGTTAGAGGTGTAAGCAGGGCCAGTTTAGCAATCTGCAGTCTCAGTGCACTAGATGCTGTAGTCATGAGGTTAGAGAAGCACTGGATCTGGCATATGGAGTGTCTAAAATGTGTGTTCAGGAGCAGGATTAAGACTGCTTAGCTTGGTGTGGGATGACACTAGCATAATAAGTGCTCTTTCATTGCTTCATGACAGCAGAGTTATCATGCTCTGTCATGGAACAAGCAATGAATACCAAGACATCCTGCTCTCTGCAAAGTCCTGCTACACAGAACCTTATGGAATCATGTTTAGAAAGCCTTTGGCTAGCATATTTGCATAATGTAGCATGCCTAAATCCAGGGATTTAAGGCCTAACCCGGTTGCATTTTAACAGTTCAGGTGTAGGAGGAGGGCTTCCATAGAAAAGCAGTATCTCCTGAGAAGTTGTTGCTTCCTTTATTTTATGCTGTTGGAATGGATTTACTCTAATGCTAGTTTACTAAAAGTACCCTTCTTGGGTTTCTTCATGCTGCTTTAGCTGTCAATTTTCTTCCTTCCTATTTATAAATAATGCTTCCTATTTATCCTAAACAGCAACATTCTACTCTCCAACTTCACAAGCTGTCAATTGCAAACACTAAGACCCAGTCTCTTAAAGCCTTAAAATAAGCAGAAGAGATAGCTGCAAATTAACCATAATGCACCTAACAACAGTTCTGCAAAACACTAAACTGAAAATTAACACTTCAGTTGCTAAAAAAGCTTGATAGAAAGTCTTGCCAGTTGTGCCCCCACTGCAGCTGCTGGCTCACCGCAGACCCTGTGAATTCAGCCACACCATTAATGCAGAGTGAGGGATAATAAGAGTACCAAGTATCTGTGCATTAACTCTCAGGTAGAACCAGCCATCAGCCTGCTACAACAGCAGCTACTTGAAGACCACTGCTCAGCGTGTACTGGTGTTCAGCGTGCACCAGGTTCCTGTGCATGATTACCAACATCCATGATTTTGGCACCTCCCTGTAATTTCTCTGAATACAGTCTATGCTACAAGTGCAGCTCTGAACATCATGCTCATGTCACCTAACTTGCTGGGTCAGAACACACTGCATACAAAATGCTGTCTTTCTCTGTTCACTAGAAGAATGCTGAAAGGGGCTAAATTAGCTGCCCCAAAGAACATAGGTTATTGTCACAAATAGACCCCACTGGGATTGCAAAATAAACATTTGGCTGAAGAAAAATAACATTCAGCAGCCAATACTGTAACATAAACCCCTTCAGAATTTAATCCCACTTTGTATTTATTTGAATAGCTTCAATGAATGGAAATGGGTTACTTGGCTAAACAAGAAACCACTTCATGAAAGGTTTTTATTAAGCTTGTAATGACAAAGTCAGACATGGTAATATATATATATATTTTAAATTAAAGTACTGGATCAACGACAGAAGTGACTGTTATGGACTTACAGCAAACAATGACTAGGACAAGCTGGAGCACGAAAATTTGTTTTAGTGAGACTGAACATGTCACTGAGGTTTTTTTCCCCATCCTGCTCTAAGCAGTTCATACTTCATGTTCCTATGGCTACCTGGACACAATATACAGCTGATGCACATGCACAACATCAGCACAGCAACATATCTGACTTTGTTAATATCATGCCTTAGCCCAAGTTCTAGCTGAGTGATAGCACAGAACAAGCCTCTCAAGCACCAAAAAAACAGTTTCAGGTAGATCAAATGTATACGAATGCTTTACATTTGGAAAACAATTCTTGAAAAAGATCTGAAATAAGCAAAACATTTTAGTTTTTAAACATCAAGTATCTTGTCTCAAAAACTATTTACAGTTTGATTTTTGATCACAGGCTCTGAAAGTAGAATTCAGATATTAAGCAGAAAAATAAAACTTAGAAACTAATGGTAAATAAGACACTGTCTAAGGCAAGCACAAAATGATTAAAATGTAAAAATAGTTACAGGAATAGGTTCATTTCCCATCTCCATCCCACTAGCAATACTCATCATGAGAAGGGATTGTTTTCATCCCTTGTTTCAATTTGTGCCATAGTGGAAGGTATCTGAATGTTAATACTTACAATATGCACTGAACCACAGTGCTGTATAGAATTGTTTTGACCTTTTCAACATTCTACATTTTGAAGGACTCACCCTTTCAGCAATGCATTTGGTCCCCCATTTACAACCTCAGCAGCTGTGGGGGAAGCAAGGGAATGTCTGGCGAGAGCTGAAAGAGTCTGTGAAAACACACTCTGAGAAAAAGAAAATCTACCAGAGAAAGAATATCCAATCCATTTCTGTGACAAAGATGAAAGAAGAATGGGAAATGTCATAAAACTAATTCATCCTCTTGAGAAGGCCAATAAGTAAAAAAATGTATCTTGTCAAACTCCTCTGCTTGTAATTCCCCCCGACCTGGCTTAGATTCTCCAGTAAAACCACCAGACTGTACAGCCTTTTGAAAAATCTACTTGTAAATCAGCCAGGCTTATGATGACTTTCAAGGATTTCCTCAAGAAAAACAAAGTATGACAAAAATCTGTCAAATATTCTTGATTTGCACAGTTTTTAACAGGACATACTTGAGGTGGGCATGGAAGAGGCATAGTTCCTCTGGGGTGGATGCTAGGGTTGTCACAGTGTCCCTTCCAATGCACAAAGTGATCACTGGTATGGAAACTAACTGTGGGAAGCAATCCTGCCAGGCAGTACAGGTGCCATTATCACCTGTTGCATTTGAAGGCCAATTAACATTTTACAAATAACAGAAAGCAAAAAACACTTCCCCTTCAGCCATCTCCCACATTTTTGCAGACATAGAGCAAAATATTCCTTAGTATAAAGGGAAACAAAGAGTTTCAAGTCATAACTTGGAACATGATGAAGAGAACAAGCACAGTTCACATCTAGCTAACTCTACCTCACATTCAGAAGCAACCAAAGTAGATCAGAACCAACTCCCAACACTACTAAAACCAGCACTAACTACAAAGGAACACACAGGGTATAAGAAGGGTACTTATATGTAAAGGCTGGCAACCTGTTTCTATTTTATATGCAGCAGCCTTTGCCACAAAGTAGGGGAAGAGCAGGGAATACCTGACCAATGCATCTCCTTTCCCTGGCAGGTGCCTAACCAAGGGGTTACAGAACCATTTTCTCACTGTTTTATGTGTATCTGTGGATTTTATATCCTCTTCTTTGCCTTGGCACAGCTTCAAAGCCAAGGCATCCCAATTCCAACTATTTCTTCTCATTCGTAGCAGAACCAACACGTAGTGCCCCCATGCGGAAAAGTGAATTAATCTCTCCAGAAGTAATTTTTGCATCTATAAAACACTTATCTATGTTACTTTCTGTTTCTTGAGATTAAAGAGATTGTTCTGTGGGGGTGATCAATTCCTGTAAGTAAGAATGGGAATCCTGGCTTGAGATCCCATTTTTGTTTCAAGAAACCAGAAAAATCCTGTTTAAAATCATGACAGAAATATTTTTCCCAAATGAAAGTGAGCCCAAGCAGTAATGTACAAGAAGGTACAGATTTTATTAAAGCAGTTTACTAGCTAATGCAGAAAATATAGAACTTTTTATTTGCTACACCTATTAGAGATACAGTTAAAAGCTCATGGAACACCAGTGCCGTTACAGTATATAACTTTATGAAGCCTAAGACTAAAAAACGAGGAGGTGTGAGCTTACTTCATTTTTTCTGCATACAGTTCAGTGCTCGATGGATTAGTATTTTTCTTCCAAGTGGCAATTTCTGTGCAGATACAAAGCAGCCATAAAGTTTTTTGAGATCCGAGGCTGAGACCTTCTAAAGACTGCACAAGTTAAACAAAGTTATATGGTTATTACCACATTAGAGCATCATTACTAACACCTGCCACTGACTGAAAATGTTCCTCTCAGAGGTGACACACAACCTGTCTCACCAGAGCAGGGCTTTGGGTCACTGTGAGACAGTGCTCAGGGAATAGAAAAATCCTATATGTGTGTGTGGGAGGACAGGTAAAGTCTGTATTAGTGGGGCTGAACTAATCAATCAAATATGCACCAGGTGGACAGCTAATGAATGTTTATGCTTTGCATCTTGCTGAAGCCACAGTTTTATTAACACAATTCACGTGTTACTACCTGTGATAACCCCTATGTTAGGGGTCATAGTTTTCCCATAACCATTTGGCAAAAGGCAGTGAATATTCTCTTGTTCACCCTATCTCCACAAAGCACATGCATACTCAGTGCCCACACCCTATTACCTGCTCTCCCTACCTGCTCATTGCTTCAGGGCTGAGGAACACAGCTATATTAAGGACCTGGAGGGGATTTCATCCACTCTATTAGTTGAGGACCCTCCACCCTTCTTCCCTTGTTGGGACAGAGAAAGAATCTGACATCAAGAGATGCTGATGCTTCACTCCTTCCTCCAAGCCTGCCTGTTTATTGGAAAACTAGCTAACGCCTCACTAATGCTTTCCGGAACATGCTCACTGTTTTTTCATAGGCATGCTCTTAACATCTAAGCCTGACATGGGGTAAAACACTGATTCACATCATTCAACACACCTGTATTTGCTGCTGTACCTCATACTAGTCAAACTCAGCGTAAAGGCCAAACTATTTAGCTCATCCCAATGAACCACAGCCACAATATGCTCTTAACATTGTTCTGAAGAGTTGTATTTTGTTATATAGTTTCATGATCTAGTATTTTTAATATTTAAAATCTAGGCTTCAGTGTATAGCAGGGTACCATGTCCAACTGGAGTGTTTTCATCACAAATTGACAAACCGTCCAAAAAGTTCACCCCCTTTTAATTTACATCTCCTGTGCTCAGCACTTAATTTACACGTTTTTAAAGTCACTTCTATAAAATACTGCCATTCTCACTCTCCCCATCAAAATCTATCACACATACTTTCCATTTTAGTTAACAATGATCATGCCTGTTTACATTTTGACTGCAGTCAATTTTCTGTAACAAAAGGTTTAAATAACTCCCACTGCAGTCTTTACTGTTTTCCAATCTACCTGCAGTTCAATAAAGCTGTCCATCTCCCTTTTATTTTATGCTCTCTTACCCTCCATAGCCTGACAAACAAGAGTCTCAAGCATTAGTTTCAGAAAACTACCTTGGTTTCTTTTCACCCAGACATTTGCAACAGCAAGAACTCTCTGTCCTAATGAAAAGCTGTAACTACGGCAAATCAGAACAGAAAGGGGAAAAACCCCACACAATTCTCACCACAAGATTCTCTTCCTGCTTTCTGAAAGAAAGAGTTCCAATTAATTTCCTCTCTCTTCTCATACTATTGCTTGCCTTTTTGCAGTCCTTCTCTTTAAAACACCCAGCTGAGTCCCTGTTTATGGATTAAGTTCTTTTCAGCTAGGCCTTGTGACTTTCTCCTGCTGAGGTAGTAATTTCTATTATCTGCTTTTTCTCACTTATTTGCTCAGTCTGTGACCACCACGTCATTAATGCATATATGCACAGATAAGTGATCAAAAATAGAGATACTCTATTTCACAGCATACATTTCCCCTCCGAATATTTTTGTTCTTAACAGGTGTCTTGCTCTATTATCATCACATCTCCTGTGTGAGGATGATGCAACTCAGATTGTCCTGTTTTTCAATCAATACCAAAATCAATACAAATGTGACATTATGGCAGAAAGAGCCAAATGGCATATTAAAATGGACTGAATATCAGATTTGTCTCATTCCATAACTCTGTGATTTATAAAACCTGTAATGAATACAACATCACAGACTTTCAAACGGCAAAATATCTTGATACTTCCTTAGGTTTCATGCCAGTCCACATAAACTTTGTGGCTTCAGTCCACTAAATAAAAGAAAAAAAAAATACACATTTGAAACTGTTAATATAGAACTGATCTGATTAGAAATATCATTCTGCTGGAAGAAATGCATTTTCCATATGCCAAAATCCATGTAATAAAAACAAAGCCCTATTCCAACCTCAGATAGGAGAAAAGTGGCAAGGCGCAAGAACTGCCTTTCGATGGACCGGACAACCCTGTCCCACACATGCTGCCCCACTTCCACAGCTGTTTCTGCAGGCAGACATCTGCCTGCTTCTCCACAGCAAGGGGGGCCTTTGAGCGTATTTCAACATAAATCTTGTCTTGTGCTGGGCATAAACGAAGAGACTTCAAAGTGTGAGCTGTGGGGAAGGACTGATCTGCTTTGAGCCTGTCACAGCCCGTTTCAGCCAGCTGAGTAGCAGATGACACCAGCTTGCACCACTCCAGCCAATCAGAGAAGGGCACCTATGTGCTCCAGCCAATCAGAGGAGCTTGTGGTGCTGTTGGTGAGGTAAGATGGTGGGAGCTGCCAGGGGCACATTTAGAGAACATGAGGAGAAATGGAAGAGGATGTTGCTGGTGGCTGCTTTCGGAAGGAGGTGTGCTGTGCTACAAGAGGCACTTCTGCCGGGATTGCAGGGGATTCCCTGAATTGCAGTACATCCCATGTGAAAAGACCTGGAATGGACCTCTTAAGGGCTCGCCTCTGTGGTACAAAAAGAAAACTCAAACCAAAGTGGTTAAACACAAATTTGGAGGATTTATCAGTTCCTATATGCCTATCTCCCGCACCTTTTACAAACACAGCCAACACATTTTCTATATATTCTCACCTCTTAAAAACCAGCATTCCCTTACCTACAACCAAAATTTCAACTGATAGTAACTGTATTTTTTTCCACATTGACAATTTTTATTTTTCTGTAACATGTGGGAAGGAAGTCCCACAGCAGATACAGTGATCCTGGCTGAAGAAGAAGTCTGGTTAAGTGTAAACATGTGAGTTTCAAAGGGGACTGATTTTAAAAAGAAGAAAACCAGAAAGTCTAAATAATTATTGGTTTGGTTTTTTTTTTTTCCCCTTCTCAAATATAAATAAATTAATTAATGTAATCTCAAGATACATTTAATTAGATGAACAGTTGCCTTTTTCTGTTGAAAAAATGTTACAATAATTTTCTAATTCCAAAAATGAGTAACAAACTGAGACCACTGCAGCCTCCTGCAGTTCACTTCTGTATGCAGACAGAAACAACACCAGAATTCATGCTTTCATGGCTATTGTTCATCATATTTATCCTTTGCCCCACCAGAGTAAAAGCAGAAAATGCCAATGAATAACTTTTCAAGTAGTCAGATTCAGGAAAGGTTTTGTACCCTACCACATTCAATTGCCATCATGCTATATGAAGAAAATGGTCAAGGTTAAAAAATAAACAACAAGACACACTAAAGACACATTAAATTTTTTCAGTAAGTATCATTTTCACTAATTCAAGAAGTGTAGCTGATTTTCCATACCAGTTTATTCTTTGTTATCAATTTTATACCGTGCCAGGTATGACAGTTTGTTCAAAAAGATAAATTGAGATGTCAACATACTTTCCAATTTTGAGAGTGTAAAATGTAAATATTTAATAAGCAGATTTAGATACTTGACTTCTACATCTATGTTTGATTTATTCGCTAATATTGTCAGTAAGTTTTTCTTTTACTGAGTCACTTTTTTCTCTCCAAATTTCTTCAACCTGCCAATTCCAGGACTAAGGCATTTCATCAGTAAAGTCTCTGGAAGTGGTCAAGAAAATAAATGTTTCCTCTCCCTTCTCTCCCTCATGTGAAGCCATGACATTTTTGTGTATCTCAAGATAAGCAGAACATAATTCAGTAAAACAGCTTTGCAGAATATCTATATTAAACTTCGAAGGAAATATTCCTTAGATTCTTGTTTTTCAAAGGGTTGCATAGAGTTCTTTTTCACTTTTATGGCTAGTCTGAACATTGCTTTATAATGCATTACATTAAGTAAACACTCTTCTTGATGTTTCAATTTTATGAAAAAATCTAGTGGCTAGATTTCAAACATGATGACAATAATTTTCCAACCTGCTAAATAATCCTAAATTAAACTTGCAATAACTTGCTAAAAGCCAGAAAATGATTTTGCTGTTTAAGGTAACCACAAAAAGCAGGGCAAACATAGCAAAGTGACTATAATGTGATCTGCTGTTTCAATCAGTTCATCAGTCTGTTACCTGGTGCCACCACCGTGTAACTGTATGTCATGTCCTCAGATAAGCTGTGGCTTCTGGTCATGCCATTCAGGGCCAACTTTGCCTGAGTAGCCAGCAGGGTCATGACACATCTACAGGATGACACTCAAAGTTAAGATTTAATTTTAATCTTTGCAGACTAAAATATGACTTTTTATGTGTTGGAGTACCACAACTATGATTGGCACAGCTGCAATAAAACAGAAATCACCAAACCTAACAAAAGAAAAAGAGAAGGGAATCTTATACTTTTTCTTTTAGCATTAGCACAAATAAATGACACCTTTCTCAAGGACAGATTACCAGCTTAGCACCAAATCTTCCAGGCTTACAGTAGTTATTTAAAGGAGCTTCATGTACAATAAAATAAACCTGGTATCTTTAAAATTTAGGTTATGCATATTTTTAACTGTTGGAACTCCTGGAAAGAAGGTGTATGTTAGATATTCTAATCAGATTGTTAATGGAAGCTATCTGCTCAAAACTTATTTGCTTAACTAGACAAAATATTTAACAAAATAGTTGCTTACAACATCTGCTAAGGAAATGACACAATATCCTTTTGAAATCTAAAACACAAAAAAAGAGCTATGGAAGCAGGCTTACCATCAATTACTGTATCAAAATGACTTCAGAAAGCATTTCTTCTGATCTCCAGCAGTGTCTTTTATATAATCTTTGTAAAAGTTTAAATATATTTTAAGTAGCACATCAGCAACTCCTACTTCCAACAACTCAACTCACAAGAGAGTCAAATACCTTTGGTGGCACACTAAGAGCTAAAAAACTTAAGCATTTGCTAACTTGGATGTGCATACACATGAAGAACACTTTTATGGGACATATAGTATTTTAATAAATGACAGGACACATAACACAAATCCTAGAGCACAAAGCACTGACAGCTAGAGACAATGCACTGAAAAATATTGCTGGCACAAAGCACATAGTTTACCCTAGCTATTAACACTGAGAAGAGATTTTAGGCACACAGGATTTTGACAGAAGTATTCCTAAAAGCCACTGCCCAAGTGTCTATATGCATATTCAGTTACAATTTATCTTGGAGTGAAATCCTGACACTGAAAGGTCAATAGAACCACTACCCTTGGCTTCTGTAGTAACAAAATTTCCCTCTACATCATTAATCCAGAATATAATTCCTTATCATTATAATTCAGAACAACCTGTCAGGAAATGGGAACAAATCTTATAAACAGTTTTCATAAACTATGTGTTATTTCCATGTTCTTCATTGCAGCAGCAAATTAAGGATCTACATTATAACAACAAAGTATGTACAAACTGGAGGAGAAAAAAAACAAGAAAAGGAAAAAGGAAAAGAAGCTTCACATTTGATGTTTTTCACTATTACGCAAGTGCTGAAAGAGTAAATGGTTAGTAACATTTAGCAAGCAGCTACTTGTGAAGTTTCCTTATTTGTATGGAGACAAGAAATGACCAAAAAAAAAACAAAAGCCCTCAGATGTACACGCTTTATTTTATTCTGAATTGAGTAATGAACAATGTAAATAAAGAATGTTTATACAGCATTTTAAAGATCTCTGGTGTGACACAATGCAGAGTGCCACTCCAAACAGGCAAAAGAATGCAGTGAGAACACTTCTTTCAGAGTGTGTGACTGGGACTCCTTAGAAAATAAATTATCATCACCCACATCAAACAGATGGTTTTGTAGACTGTAAGGCCATTATCATCAACAGGAATCACCATAAGACTTTATATAGGTTGGATGTTGTCTCTGTTATTATCAGTGACTTGGGGGGGTGGTGTGAAAAACAAAATAGTGACAAAGTTTGAGGTTAACACAAACAGTGGTAGAACAGCTAGTATCAGTGGATGACTCACTGGCAGAGTGTCCTGGAAGGCTTGGCAATCTGAGGACAAGAAAACAGCATGCTTTATAACATAGGCAAATATTATGTCAAAGATCAAAATCCCGAATGCCTGACTTCCAAAATGGAGGATTCTATCTGGAGAAGCAAGAGCTTTGAAAATAGTTTGAGAAGAATGTTGTGAGAGCACAGGACTGCTGTATTTATTTTTAGGTGATAGCCAATCCAAAAATTAAAAGAAATTTTGATCAGGTGGACTCATAATATTAATTAACCCCTAATAGTCTACCTTTAGATTCTTTATTTTTTTGTGTTTGTTTTATTCCTTTTCAAATATTAAGTCAATCTCAAAATGCAAATGAACTTTTAAAAAAATCCCCACCATTACACCTCATCCTGTCACTTCTTTTTCATCTGAACTATTCACTAAAATTGTCCTGGATTTGCAAATAGTTTCAGTGCCTTAAACTTTCTTTGCTCAATCAATAAAGTATTCAGACAGAAAATTCTGGTGTCTACTATTCATTCACTTAGTTTATCAAAGGGAAGGTGAGCATATGGGGACCAAAATATGGGTCTAAGATGTGGAAAAGAGCCTTGAGAATTGGCTTTTGAGTATAGAGGAGCAGCTGATGCACTCTCATAAAAATGTCAGGGAAGAGCAGACAACAACATTAATGTAATAGAATTGCTGAGAATGGCTTTCATTCCTCCACAGCACACATCTGTTTAAGAATACACAGCAATCACTTCGCTTGTACTTGAATTCACCAACACAAAAGCTGTGGGTGACTTGAGATCTCTCTCTGCTTGTTCCTCTGTTTTGTTCTTTGCTGTGCTCTTCTGTTTTATTGTGTCCCATCTCCTTTACGAACAGAAGCATTCTTTTCTTCTCATTCCCTATTGCTTTCATACACTACTGAGTCTAATACTTGATTATTATACTTTATGTTCCCTATAGAACAGTTTCTTGTATTCCTAGTATGCAGTTCCTTCCTCAGGTTGCTCCACACTGCTCCTCCTTTCTTGCAAAGTTAATTTCCTCCTCTCTTCCCTCTTGAAACCACTTCTCTCAACTTTCATTCTTCTTCCCTGCTCATGACCCCTTCCTTTCTGACTGCTCTTGCTCTTTGCAGGAAGGATTGACCCAAGTCCCTAGGCTGAACTAGGATCTTCCTTTTTGTCTCTCTTTCAGCTTGCCTGACCTTTAGTTCTTTCCAGCCATACTCCATCTTTACCTTTACTATGTGGTCCCCAGATAGTGAAAGAGCAAAACTGAAAGGTATCTTTTGAGCGCCACAAAGATGATCAGAGGGCTGGAGCATCTCTCCTACGAATACAGGCTGAGAGAGATGGGATTGTTCAGCCTGGAGAAGGCTCCAGGGAGACCTTAAAAAATCCTTCGAATACCTAAAGGGGGCCTACAAGAAAGATGGAGAGGGACTTTTTTTCAAGGGCATGTAGTGATAGAACAAGAGGGAATGTCTTGAAACTGAAAGAGGGTAGATTTAGATTAGATATCAGAAATAAATTCTTTATTGTGAGGGCAGTGAGACACTGGAACAGGCTGCCCAGAGAAGTTGTGGATGTCCCATCCCTGGAAGTGTTCAAGGCCAGGTTAGATGGGGCTTTCAGCAACCTGGTCTAGTCGAGGGTGTCCTTGCACATGGCAGGCGGGTTGGAACTAGATCACCTTTAAGGTCCCTTCCAACACTAACCATTCTGTGATTCTATGAATCTATGATTCTGGATGCCTTTATAGTCAAGGGAGTGGTTTGATATACCTGAGATATGAGTTTCAGAGGCGCTGACAGCCCTTTCATTCCTCTAAGCAAGCAATCAATTTCTTGACCGTATAAGAACAGAAAAGTGGAAGAAAATTATGATTTATCTTTATGAGTGAAACACAATTACTGATGTATGAAATACAGCTGTAGTAATATGTTTTTTCCTCATATGTTTATGAACTGGCACTTGTTCATTGCAAGAGAAATATATTACCTAAACACCTAAGCAAAAAATGAGGCATTCTAAGCATCAGTCCCAGCTTCTTTCTTAAGGGTTGCCAGCATAAGAGGAGCAAAGGACATAATCTGTGTGCAGACAAGGAAGCCAATTTCGTTCTTCACAGAGACTTCACCTGAATCAGCAGAGAAATGGGTTTTCACAAGTGCCTTCCTCAGCTCCCTCCATATCTTTCCTTGAAGATTATTGTCACTGGGCTAGAACTTGCCAAGGACAAAGTAAAAGCAGGTGGTATTTTGAGCAGCAAAGCTGTCATGGAAAGCTTGCTACAGTAGACATGAGTCAGACTGAGGCAAATCTTATTAGAAGCCAAAACAATTTAAGAACACTACATCCCAGCCATAGAACATAATTACAGAAGAATGAGAAAAAAGTTAAATTTTGGAACCTAGAGTATGTATAGCAATTTGGAAGCTCCATTCCAATGCTACTGCAGAAAACAAGGTTCAGAGGCATGATGTTGTCACATCTATGGCAAATAAAACATTTCTGTCACAAGCCATAAACACCACAATCTGAATAAAAATAAACAGTTTCAATTTATTTCTGTGAAGTAATTCTGTTACTCTGTTTTAGCATCCAGAGGCTTTAATCAAGATGGAATATAGCTGCATTAGGTATGTACAAACACACAGAGTGTCTAACCCACAGCACTTAAAAAACTGAAACAGTTAAAATGGCTAGAGACAATGAAAATTAGAGCTCTGTGGTGGTTTTGTTGTTGAAGAGTAAAAACCACAGGACAGACAGACAAAACCTGTTAAGTAAGACACTACATTTCACCACAGCATATTTGCACATAGTTGAAAACAACCAAATCTGGTTTTGAGATGTTGGTAGAACCATACAAAAAGACTTCAAAGCTATCTGCTCACACTGGACTATTTTCAATGCTTACTACTCAATCACATTTGGAAACCCAAAGTTCAGATGAAGTATTAACCCTCACTTCCTACAAGGAGAAACACAAACAGAAAAAAAACCCTAGTTTAAAATTAACACACCTCCTGGAAAAGTCACAAAACTATTATATTGGAAAAAATCAACTAAAGGTCACCTCAAATTCTCACAGGAAATGGTATTTCAGCTTAATAGGCTTTATTTATGATTTCTTTAAGAATTTAGAATTATGCTTTAAATTTTTAATTACAAGAAATACAGAGAAGTCAGATTGGCAGGTAATAAGAATTCACAGCTAGAAAGTATCCATTTTTCAATTCATTTAGTAGTGTGTCTCAAATGTCTTCAAATTGTTATGACTTGCTCACTGCTTACATACAGCTCTGGGACAAAAATGTGCTATTGTCATTTGAAAATCCTGCCAGTAGCACAAGATGTCCAATAAAAAGACAGTCAATACAAAATCTGCAAGAAAAGCTTTGGGCATTTTCTGCACATCATAAATATGTTTGAAATGCTCCCTTGAAGGTTTGACTTATTGATCATTACATTGAAAGCACTCTGATCTGAAACATTATAAGATACCAAATTAGGTGCATTTGCCATTAAAAAGAGTGCCATCATCAACACTTCAGTGTTGGAGAATCTGTAACATCACAGAATTGTAGGGTTTGGAGTGACTTTGTTACATCAACTCATTTTTCCACCCAGGATCAGCTATCCTGCATCTTTTCTGACTTATGTTCTGAAAGACCAGCAGCATCTGTTGAGAATCTAATCCTAGATAAATTGATTTAACATTGAATGCAGTATTTAATTTTCCTCACCATTAAAACACCACACTTTTTTCAGGACTCCAATTTCTAGACAGAAATACTTGCTGTTTCAGGTATGTTTGGTTGGTTGGTTGGTTTTTCCAGCTGAAATAGGTAACTGGCTACCATTTAGCTTCCTTCATATTACTGGAGACTTGACACAGATTGTGACTTGTTATTTTAAGGTAAACTGCAAAGGCATGGTTCCTTCCTTTTCACTGTGTGGCATAGTTCAGTCTTGCAATTTTAGTCCTGTCCAGACAGGAGATACAATCTTAGGTACAAGAATTGGATGTGATATCCCCAAAGAAATCTAACTTCTAATGTATAATATAATATCACCTAGATCCAACTATATGAACTAGATCTGGCTTCATAAACTTATCTGAAAGTTGACCAACATTTGTCATCTGCATATTTATTAGCAGTGCCATCATGCTTTATTCAAAAAAGATTAATATAGATTGTATACAGCATTAAGAACAGATCTGTTAAAGGGATGTCATGCACCAGTCACATAGTTAATAACAGTATGAATATACTGTGCCAGCACCATTACTTTTATCATCTAAACTTACAATCAATTGAAAACTTACCCCAAATTTGTGAGACAATATTTTTTTCCCATAAAACTTTTGATTGGCATTAATTATGCTCTCCTGCTGCTTCAAAGGAGAATTTTAACATTAATATATTCGTACTTTCTATTTTGGATATCTATTTCAGCCAGTTTCACAGCAGTGATCTGAAGCCCTACTATGCCAGTGAAGTTCTGGATGCAAAAACAAAGTTCATTGTGTATAAATGGCAATATCCACTGAGATTTAACAGTAGGGGCTGAGTGATCGTGATGACACATTATCTAAATACATTCTGTAGATTCATTCTTGCAGGTTTCCCTAATCACTGCACAAAAACCTTTTAAAATATACCTATTTGACAAAAGATGCTGTTAAATTCCTTGTCACACCAACTCTTCGACAAGCAAATCATAAGGAATTTGCTATTATTGTTCCCCTATGAAGTTAACTGTAATGGCTAGAAAAGAGGTCTATGACAGATACCGCTGCTGTAACATCTCAATAGCTCAACATTTTGCTATTAACTATCAGAAATCCATTTACTTTACGGCACAGCTGCTGTGGACACTTGGGAGTGCTATGAGGCACTGATTCAGCTTTCACCTGTCTGACATTGGCCTGGGGCAGGTTTCTGATAACAATACCTTTTCCTCATAAAAAGATAACACCTGATAATACTTACCAAGTTACTTAAACTACTAAAGACAGCCTGAAGGAGCTTTTAAAAGTGGTTCAAGTTCTCCAACTTTGATAGAATTTGTCTTTTAACTGGAACACCAGAAAAGTAGTAATTTTAAATTGCCCTATATTGACACAAGTCCAGGGGTGGATTTGCTGAAGTCAGAGGAGCCGGGAAAGGGTGAAGGAACAATGGAGGAACAACAGGGCCCAGGGAGTAGTAGCTCTTCTGTGAGCTGCAGCTCAATGCATGCATACCCAGCTGCAGAGTCCAAGAACAGACATGCCAGTCAATGCCCACTCCAGCAGGAACACAGCATACATACCCAACACGCTGGCCAGCAAACTGCCCCCTACATATCTGAGAACAAAGGTCCCTGAGGTGGTCCAGAGGGGAATTTAGACGTGAAATGTACCAAAAGAAACTCTAAAGAAAAAAAAGAATAGTAAACAGCCTGTTTAAATCCACAATTAATCCCTTGTGGCATCTATTAAAACAAGAAAAGCACAAGAGACAAAATTACAAACTGTACTGCAGAGTACTGCATATAGGCTTAGATTCAAAAAGGGAAACATCTGAAAGGGAAAAAAAGTCTGCCTTTGCAAAAGAAAAGATTTAGGATGTTCTATTTCTGACAATGTTCTCTTCTTTTGCTTTTAGGAAAAGCATTTTATTGTGTTTATGAACTTGAGAGTTTTACAATACTTGAAGTATATGGAGAAGCATTTTGTGGTCCTGATCATTAAAGGCACCATTATTCTCTTGACTGATAACTGGAAGAAAGGTAATATAACCCCCATTTTCAAGAAGGGGAGCATGGAAGACCTGGGGAACTACAGACCAGTCAGTCTCACCTCTGTGCTTGGCAAACTCTTGGAGCAGATTCTCCTGGAAAGCATGCTGAGGCACATGAAAAACAAAGAGGTGGCTGGTGACAGCCAACATGGCTTCACTAAGGGGAAATCCTGCCTGACCAATTTGGCGGCCTTCTATGATGGGGCTACAGAACTGATGAACAGCAGCAGAGCAGTTGACGTCATGTGCCTGGACTTGTGCAAAGCATTTGACACTGTCCCACACAACATCCTTGTCTCTAAATTAGAGAGACACCAATGTGATGGATGGACCACTCGGTGGATAAAGAACTGGCTGGATGGCCACATGCAGAAGAGTTGTGGTAAATGGTCCAATGTCCAGTTGGAAACCAGTAATGACTGATGTCCTCAGGGATTGGTGTTGGGACCTGTGTTGTTCAACATCTTTGTCGGTGACATGGACAGTGGGATTGAGCGCAACCTCAGCAAGTTTGCCAATGCCACCAAGCTGTGTGGTTTGGTTGATATGCTGGAGGGAAAGGATGCCATCCAGAGGGATCTGGACATGCTTGTGAGGTGAGCTGGTGTCAACCTCATGAGGTTCAACCAAGCCAAGCGCAAGGTCCTATAACTGGGTCAGGGCAATCCCAGGCACAGCTACAGGTTGGGTGGAGAAGAGATTAAGAGCAGCCCTGTGGAGAAGGACTTGGGGGTGGTGATCGATGAGAAACTTAACACAAGCTGGCAGTGTGCGCTTGCAGCTCAGAAAGCCAACTGTATCCTGGGCTGCATCAAAAGAAGTGTGACCAGCAGGTCAAAGGAGGTGATCCTGCCCCTCTACTCTGCTCTCGTGAGACCTCACTTGGAGTATTGCGTACAGTTCTGGTGTCCTCAACATAAAAAGGACATGGAGCTGTTGGAGCAAGTCCAGAGGAGGGCCACAAGGATGATAAGGGGGCTGGAGCACCTCCCATATGAAGATGGGCTGAGAAAGTTGGGGGTGTTCAGTCTGGAGACCTGGCTGTTCAGGCTGCATGGAGACCTCATAGCAGCCTTCCAGTATCTGAAGGGGGCCTAAAAGGATGCTGGGGAGGGACTCTTCATCAGGACAAGGGGGAATGTGTTCAAACTTAAACAGGGGAAGTTTAGATTAGCTATAAGGAAGAAGTTCTTTACAGTGAGGGTGGTGAGGCACTGGAACGGGTTGCCCAAGGAAGTTGTGAATGCTCCAACCCTGGCAGTGTTCAAGGCCAGGTTGGACAGAGCCTTGGGCAACATGGTTTAGCACGACATGTCCCTGCCCATGGCAGGGGGGTTGGAACTAGGTGATCTTAAGATCCTTTCCAACCCTAAATGTTCTATGATTCTATGACTGAACAACGGTTGCCTCTGAGCTTCTAAAAACTTCTGGTCTCTTACCAGAAAAAGTCAGATGCTTTACAGTGGCATGTGTCCAACCACCCCTTCCTTCAGTCATGCTTTTCTCAAATTCATCACATCACAGCTATTCTTTCACCAGCCACCACAATTTTCTTTTTGTCCTTAGCAAAACCCATTGCTACATACTAACCTTTCTCTCCCTGAATATGCAGGTAAACTCTTTGGGTTTTTTTATACCCTTGTCAGAGACCATCATAGTGGTCAGTGGCTGCATGACTTTAGTTAATCTCATAATCTAATTAGACTGAACTGTAATACAACAGAGCAGATCTTACTCATTAATCTTACAATTCCCTAGACAAGTAAAAATTCTGAAATCAATACTAATGGTGGAAAAGCTTTGTGTAGAATACCAAAAATATGAGCTTATGTCAATGCTTTTCAATCTACCCATACAAATTAGAGGCAAAACGCTGGATGTACCTAATAGTCATGTGTGGCCAGCCAGTTGATACTTAATAAAGTAAAAGACTTCTACAGCTACTCTATTAAAATGCAGATGTTAAACAATTCCCTGTATCAGAGACTAAAATTTTGTTAGAGTACTTATATAGTCTCTGTTTCCAGCATACAATAACATGGCCAGTTGCATACAAGTCATACCAATGACTTGAATGTAGGTGTATTTTGGTTGCATTCTATTCAGCAGATCAAAATTATGAAAAATATCTTCAATGACATTCTTTCCATCAAGTCTGACAAACATTACCTGGATGAATCGGTTACACGGTGTGGGCAACACCAGTGGAACAGCCATACTTACAGCCAGTTATCAATGATTCATGTCTTAATTAAAACAACATTATTTTAATAACCAGAAAAAACAGCAGATTTCACTACAATAAGGAGAGGGATTAAAATTCAACATCTTGAGAAACAGTCTGAAAAATAAGCTAAAAAAGAATAATCATAGGACCAGCCCTCAGGAATCCCTGACACAAGAGACTAGGGAGAAGGTCTGGAGAAAGGAAGTCTTTCCTTTTGTTGAGGAGGATGGGTTAGAGATCATTTAGACAAACTTGACATCCACAAGTCCATGGGTCCTGACAGAATGGACCCACGAGTGCTGAGGGAGCTGGTGGACATCACTGCTAGACCACTCCCAATCATCTTTGAAAGGTCAAGGTAATCAAGAGAGGTGTCTTGAAGACTGGAAGAAAGCAAATCTCATCTGAGCCTTCAAAAAGGGCAAGAATCATAGAATCACAGAATGGTTAGGGTTGGAAAAGACCTTAAGATCATCTAGTTTTAAACCTCCTGCCATGGGCACGGATGCCTCACACTAGACCATGTCGCCCAAGTCTCTGTCCAACCTGGCCTTGAACACTGCCATGCATGAAGCATTTATCATTTCTTTGGGCAACCTGTTCCAGTGCCTCACCACCCTCACTGTAAAGAACTTCTTCCTTATATCTAACCTGAACTTCCCCTGTTTAAGTTTAAACCCATTCCCCCATGTCCTATTGCTACAGTCCCTGATGAAGAATTCTCTCTCCAGCATCCTTGTAGTCCCCCTACAAGGAAGGCTGCTATGATGTCTCCATGCAGCTTCTCTTCTCCAGGCTGAAAAGCCCCAATTTTATCAGACTGTCTATGAAATATAGGGCAGTTGGCCTCACCTCAGCCCCTGCAAAGGCGATGGAACAGCTCATCCTGGAGGCCATCTCTAAGCATGTGGAAGACAAGAAGGTGATCAGGGATAGTCAGCATAGACTGACCAAAGGGAAATCATGCTTATTTAACCAACCTGATTGCCTTCTACAATGGGACATCTGGCTGGATAGATGTGAGGGGAGAGCCGTGGATGTTGTTTACCTGGATTTCAGCAAGCCTTTCAGCACTGTCTCATATGACATCCTCATTGGGAAGCTCAAGAAGTGTGGGTTTGTGGAGTGGACGATGGTGAGGTGGAATGAGAACAGACTGAATGACAGGTCTCAGAGGGTTGTGATCAGTGGTGCAGAGTCTACTTGGAAACCTGCAACTAGGGGTGTCCCTCAAGGGTCAATACTGGGTCCAGTATTGTTTAATTTATTTATTAGTGACTTCAATGAAGGAAGAGAGTGCTTCCTCAGCAAGTTTGCTGATGATACAGATGACGGAAAGGGTGGCTGATAGCCCAGAGTGCTGTGATGTTATTCAGAAGGATCTAGACAGTCTGGAGAGATGAACAGAGAGGAACCCTTTGAAATTCAATAAAGGCTGAGTAGATCTGGCATGGAAGTAATCAGAAAACATCTTATTTTGGGGTACTTCTTTTGTACAACTGCATGGAACTCTACATCAGAAGGGGTGCAAAGGAGAGGTGTTTGCAGGACAAGAAATCTGACAAATATCTAAGCTTCTAGAATCCACAGCAACATAAGTATTTTTCATTTTTATAGTTTCCTTTTCATTTTCCATATTTTTCCACCTTTATAGGACAACTTTACCCAGCTCAATCTAGAAATTACGCAAGACTAAAGGTAATTCACATTAATGTCTATACTTCTTTTAGAACAGTCTCTGTAGTTCTGGTTTCCAAAGATGTAGCAAATTTTCAGAGGACTACTTAGAAAAAATACAGTATTTGCTAATATAATGTAATGGAAAAGATACATTCTTATGTTTATACATTGAATCATGAAAAAGACAGCTACATATGGCATCCAAGAGAACTGAATAAATTAAGTTTCTTGTTTTGACATATTTTTGGTGTGAAAAGAAGGAATAAGTATCTTCACAGGGAATCATTTGAAGTCAGGAGGTACCCACCATTAAGAACTCAATCCTGCTATCCTTGCATTCCCGGTGCCTCCTTTGAAGCTTCCATTCACCTTTGAAATTCCTATATCAAAGCAAAGTTTGTATCTTAAAAGACTTTCTTCAATTATTCTGAAACTTAGTTAATAGAATCATCCTCTCCTTCCATCAACTCGGCACAGAGACTGGTAATACAGTGGCACAGCAGGAGTTTAAGGGTTGCTGAAACAAAATTACTATTCTAATGATGATTACTTTGCTGTTATGTCTGTTAACAAAATGAACGTTTGGAGAGGCCGATGATCCTTGAAATTTGTTGTTTCACTGTTATCAGAGTTACAAGAATGATTTCCAAGTGTGGGCTCATTTTTCACTATTCCTCATGTACAAAACATAAGTCTGAAGTTAAATCTACAAGAAAAAAGTCAGTTAGGAATTTCAGTACAATGTCTTGGTTGAGAGAAGAGACAGAGAGACATGGATATTCAGAATCAAGTGCTTCTCAAAACTTTCCCCTTCAAAAGAAAAACAATCTTAAAACTACTGCTCTAAGACTTCAAGTATTGGAACTAAGGTAAAAGCAAAAATGTTAAATGTCATACTACATGGCAAAGTGGTAACAGTCAGTTTGTTTTCTAGGAGGATGCCATCAACCTCTGGGACAGGGCTTCAGCCTGCTCTGGCTGGCTTCACGTTCTGCCTCACAACTCCATGGGGCCTCCTTCCCCAAAGGTCATACTCTGCTCCCGATTATTTTCCTCCTATAGCATTGATACTACAAGCTACACATCTGCACATACAAAGCCTTGCTACACACTTTTGCTGGTGATGGCAGTGCCTGAATGCAGCATTCACAACTACTGTTTTTTGTGGCCACCACCCTGCTAGAAATAGTTCTGCTTATACTCAGACTTTTTGTTTTTAATAATCAAGGTGGTTTTTTTTCTTTTCCTAAGCCTCAGGAGAAGTCCCATGTGGGGCCTTTACAGTGCCATACCACACGTAAACCTCAGCAACTGCATGGTGTGAACTTGGCATAGCAGTGAACTGCTTGTTCATGCATTTTGGCCAAGCATTGACAATTCGAGTGGACTGAATATTCCTTCTGAGACTGTTGTGCAGTTTACTGTTCTATTTATTGATATGACAGGTTAAGGGGAGAGGAGGGAATGCCCTGCTATATGAGAAACATTTGTGCCTGGGGAAAGTAAGAGAAAGAAGAGACTGAAAAGAACAAAATGAGTTACAGATAAAAGGCCAGAGATTCCTGTGTAGATTATCACATGGAGGAAACCTTGGGCTGATTAAGCAGCTGCCTTTTTTGCCTGGATGACTATGCAGTTGGGAAAGGAAGTGTGCTGGGAGAAATTTCTGCTTAATCCTGAAAAGGTGTCTTTGCCAGTCATCAAAATGACATTCACTGACATATCATGAAGGCAACTCCTCTAAGCAGAGGTGGGCATTAAACGAGTCAGTAGGTGATCAAACCTAGACAGAGCAGTAGATTTTTCACAGATGAAAGGGCTGGACCACACCTGCATTTGACACTGATGGCAAGCCCTGACTGACAGACCGGTACCAATGCTAGGCTACCAGGATGGTCTGGATCTCGACTCCAGGGGAAGGGGAAACAAATAGCATGCTGGGATGAGCACAGTCTTAACTAGAAGCTGGGAAAGACCATGCTCTTGTACCAAACATTTTAGGCTGTTTTTTCCAAGTTGTCCTCTTTTCAGATATATGTCAGATAGGCCACAAGACTGCCTGACACATCTGATATGAGACAGCTGCTATTCTAGAACCTGTGGAGCTGTTGCTTCTGCCCTGAATTACTCTTTCATTTCTGCTAAGGCATCCAAATGGTGCTTATGACATTGCAGGAGTGTGGCATTCACCTTTTGGCACCTGTAGTGGGCTGCTTATCTCCCTCAAGGCAGTGTCTCAGGCAAGCAGAGTGTAGAGAAAGATGAAGGCACTCGTTTTGACTCTTGGCAGAAAGTGGATTGTGCTTCTGTCTTCAGCGTGGAAAGGCATGGGAAATTCCTTACCATATATGCTGTAAGTAGGCTGTTGCATGTGCTTTTTCGCAGGCAAGGCCTGCAGAAGTGGCAAAGATCTTAGCAGGAGGGAGTAACAGTAGACAACACTGAAATGAATGGTTGTGTGCAAGCAGGGAAGAAGGTACGATGGAGTTAGAGCCTCTGACAGTCATGAGCTTGCCTAAAGATGAGCTGGACTGAAATACAAAAGAGGCTAGAGAGCAAGGACTTGCCTGATAAAGTCCTGCTTATGGATTTTCAAGGGGTTTCAGTATTACCTGGAGGAGGAGGAAGGACAACCCTCACAAGTGAACTGCTGATTAATTAGAGAAGACAAACACCAGCCTTAGTGCTGTAATGAAGAGAGACATCTTCTAAAACTTTGCTCGTACACTTGACACTTCCCATGGTACTTCATGCTGACAGGCCACAGGCTTACTATGCTTTTTCAAAGCAAACATCAATACAGATTATCACCTACCAAGAGCTGTTATGCACCAATACTAGATTCAAAATCCTCATTTCTGACTTCAATGAGAAACAAGCTTCTAAAAAACTGTACCTTGTTGAATCTTTAAGAACAGGTATAAATTAAAGTTATATGCACAACTTATAATTGCAAATACAAAAAGGGAAAGTGTGAAAAACCTTAATGCTGACATAAGTAAAGGCAAAAATGAAGATTGTGATGATTGGAAGTGTGATTCTTGAATCTTGAAGCATATCACATGGCAAGGATATTCCAAATGATCTTAATACTGTACATATGATGGCAGATAAAGGAAATTTTTCAGAATGTAATGGATGCTCTTGCCTGTAAAACAATGTGCCCACAGTGAGATACTTTTAGATTTTTTTTCTGAAACTAAAAGATAATCAATACACTATTGTGAAAGATATAAGGTACACTTCAAAAACAGCCTTTTCTTCTCATTGCCTACATCACCTAACTTCCTGGAGTGCTCCATTTCTCTGTAAGTGTACTCTTAGAGAATCCCATTGAAGATGAAGAGCCCTCAATACCATCCTTTTATCTTCTTACCCTGCTGCCTGTTTTAGGCATCTGCAGCAGAGTCACATGCTTGAACTAAAATGCCATCTCTCTGCTCCTCTTGCTTTGCAGGCTTTACACTTCTCAGCATTCAGATGTCTACTCATTTCTGATGCAGTACATCACTAAGACATTCATGATTTAGAATGCACTTTTTAAAAAATTCTACAATTACATAATTCAACAAATAAACCAAGGTAGGAATTAAGATAATAAATGATGTGTGAAACATCACAAGCTGCAAATACCTAGCCTGAAACTCCTAGTGGGTGACCCCAAAGCTTGGAACATTAGGCCATAACACCCTGGAAAAAGAGGTGTAGCCAAGCACATGGATCAGCTGCCTGCTCTCTGATTTATATTCCACATACATATTCTCCCACTGCTGTGCCCTTTTCTCCATGTCTTCCATCTGTGCCATTCATGATTTCTTCTCATTACTTTTAGCTACTTCTGGAACTTACTTATCTCTCCTCTCCTTTCCTTCCCTTACTGTTGACGTGTCTAAGAGCACACAAAGAACAGGGAAGAAAAAATAGTGAGATGGGAAGAAGAGGCAGAGACAGGTAACAAAATTATGAGTGGAAGAAAAGCACCTAGTTAATTCTGTCTTGATGAAATAACACGACCAGAAGCAAGGCTTCTCGTACACACTTCTATCACAATGCTTCAAGACTGTCAGCCCTGCAGAAGAGAGCACAGCAGCAGCCACCCAGCTACAGGAGGCCCTATATTTTTGCTGTCTATTTAGAACATTATCTATTGCTCTGGCCTAAAAGGACCATTACACTATCCCAGTCCTGACTGCAGAAATATCCACAGGTGCTCAGGGCAAGGCTGGGCTGTATGAAGGTTGTCTCAGGAGAAAGGTGTGTAATTTTTTCAGGCTTTGAATTTTACAATAGCCAATACAATTACAGTACTGACTGGCTATTCATCTTAAAAACAACTCACCTTTCTCATGCGTATTGCTTAAAAACTGTAAAGTACCAGACAGTGACATTGTTACTGACCTTGGGAATACTGTTGAGGTTGCCAAAAGGAGTCACACTAGCTTACAATTGCTTTGTCACAAAGCCTAACTTGACACCCATGTTTCCTTTCAAAATTTTGATTTTCCATGCTAACATGGAAGAAGAATTAGCGTGACTGGCACAATACAACCAGAGCAGCTACAATCACCTTGCGGTATTTCCAGGTGAATATTCCTGTGAACTTCTACTACCTTGAAATAAATGGAATTTCCTTCTGTGTGAGGGATCTTTATCTCTAAGGAATGTTGCTTTTATTGGAAAAGCTGAGAGAAAAGAGTTCTCTCGCGAATAAGAAAGTGAAGATTAGACTTGTCGCCTTTCGATTAAACCTCTCCTAATTAACCTTCCAATTAACCTCACATCACTCCTTTGAACAAGACCGTAAATAAAATGATACTACATTCCCTTTATCAAAGAACAACTTTTGCTAGATAGAATTATGATATATGACCATAACCTACAGTGAATTGTATTAGCAAGAGTTTAAACTACACCATTAGTCACCAGAAGAAACAGAGAAGGCACAGCTGCCATGACAAGCACAAAAAACAAAGTATGAAAATTTGTGATTAAAGTTTTCTTTTGCAATGAAGCAAACTCTGAGATGCAGGATCACTTGAAAATACTGGTTGTGTTTGCCAGATTTAAAGAAAACATGAGTTGGAAACTGTACCATTGAGAAATTAAGGAAACAAAACCAAACTTAAGTATCCATAAGACAGGAATCAAGGGATCTGCAGCAACCAGGAAATGCTCCAAATGGAATCTTCCTCTCACTTGTGTGACGACAAGCAGTTCTACTCTAGTGGATTTTTTGCATGATTACTATTACGCTGAAATTCCACCTTGTCCTATCTCCCTCTTAACCCACAATAGAGCCTATCTTTTTGCTCTCTCAAATACTATCATTTCATGTGTGAAAAGTTCTTTCAGTTAGAGACAGTGTTCTGCTGAATGTGTAGGTGGCTTTTATTTCCACAGTGCAATACTGGCCAGTCCTCAGATCATGTAATTTTTGACACTTCCCTTTAAACCATTTAATGGCTTCCTGCTAAATCAGCTGCTTCTGAAGTAAGATTTTTTGTAAGACTAAATTACCACCAAAAATATTTCAAAAGAATGACTACCATACTCCCACTCCCAATAAAACAGGTAATGCTCTAGTATCTGAAGGTAAAATACAGTAGAAATTTAATATATAAGGAAGGACTGTTCGTTCTTATGAATAATAGAATGATAGAATAGGGTTGGAAAGGACCTTAAGATCACCTAGTTCCAACTCCCCTGCCATGGGCAGGGACATGTTGCACTAAATCATGTTGCCCAAGGCTCTGTGCAACCTGGCCTTGAACACTGCCAGGGTTGGAGCATTCACAACTTCCTTGGGCAACCCGTTCCAGTGCCTCACCACCCTCACAGTAAACTCAAGAACAGGTTCTCAGCACGAGGGACCACCCAGGTTAATACACTCAATAGCACTGTTAGGTGTTCCTTCGACTCCAGAATGATGATAAAATAAGCAAAACCAAGTAATGAGAACATTTGAGGGATAATCTGAAAACAATATCTGGGGAATAAGGTTAGCTTATTATTTCATGTAAATACACAACATAATACCATAAACTCTTCCATCCTCTTGCATTAATACTTTACTATTAATGTTCTGTATTTATTTAATGCCTTGACAACATTATATTAAATACTCACTATATTTGGCTCTACTAGAGGCTGACAAAGTTTGCTTGGAAAGAACCAACTCTGTGAGCATACAGACCTGAAGTTAGAATCGTAGAAATCAGTCCAAGCTGTAGTCTTGCATAACTCCTGCCACATAAAGGACTGGAACTTGGGTCAAGGTAATCCCAAGCACAAATACAGGCTGGGTGAAGAATGGGTTCAAAGCAGCCCTGAGGAGAAGGACTTGGGAATGTTGGCCGATGAGAACCTCAGTAGGCCCTAGCAGTGTGTGCTTGCAGCCCAGAAAGCCAACTGTATGCTGGGCCACACCAAAAGAAACATGACCAGCAAGTCAAGAGAGGTGATACTCCACTCTTGAGAGACTTCACCTAGAGTACTGCATTCAGGTCTGGGGCCCCCAACATAAGAAAGTCATGGAACTGTTGGTCCAAGTCCAGAGGAAGGCCGTAAGGACAATCAGAGGGCTGGAGTACCTCTCCTATAAAGACAGGCTGAGAGCTGGACTTGTTCAGCCTGGAAAACAGAAGGCTCTGGGGAGACATTAGAGCAGCCTTCCAGTACCTAAAGGGGGCCTGCAAGAAAGCTGGAGAGGTACTTTTACAAGAGCAAGTAGTGGTAAGGCAAGGGGGAATGGCTTCAAACTGAAAGAGGGTAGATTTAGATTCAGCATAAAGAAGAAGTTATTTATTTGGAACTAGATGATCTTTAAGGTCCCTTCCAACCATAACCATTCAGTGATTCTATGATTCTATGAACTTTCTGCAATTAAGAGTTGAATATTGTACTCAAAGGAAGATATGTACCCTCTGCTTCTCACTATGAGCAGTGGCATTTGTGGGGATCACAGAATCATAGAATCATAGAATAGTTAGGGTTGGAAAGGACCTTAAGATCATCTAGTTCCAACCCCCCTGCCATGAGCAAG
The DNA here is from genome assembly GCF_000696875.1 of Nestor notabilis. Taxonomy (NCBI): domain Eukaryota; kingdom Metazoa; phylum Chordata; class Aves; order Psittaciformes; family Psittacidae; genus Nestor; species Nestor notabilis. The sequence continues at coordinate 17,440 of NW_009914999.1, read as the reverse complement.
GACACCACACACTAACTATGTCTCCCAAGGCTCTGTCCAATCTGGCCTTGAACACCGCCAGGGATGGAGCATTCACAACTTCCTTGGGCAACCTATTCCAGTGCCTCACCACCCTCACTGTGAAGAACTTCTTCCTTATAGCTAATCTAAACTTCCCCTGTTTAAGTTATATCTAAGGATATCTACGACGGTAGCACCATGGACAAAAGGAAGGGGACAGACTATAATGGGGTCATGCACAGCTTTGTGTATCATGCAGATGTAGGTGGAGAGAGGAAAACATGCTCCTGTGAGCAGATGAGGATGTGGCTTAAGTTTCAGATGTGATGAACATCTATCATACAAACCGAATCCAAGAGGTTCTCTGGATACTCAGCCCATTTGAACACTAGAACATACACAGTGTACCCAGTACTCTGCAGAATTATCAATTTTTCATCCTGATATGTATTTTTAATAGAAAGATCTTAAAGTCCAGTAGAATTTCCATCTATATATTCATAGAATCAGAGCATCACAGAATGGCTGAGTCTAGAAGGGACCACCACAGGACATTTTTAGATGCTTTCATTAGTAAATAGTTTATAGGATACAGACCTTACACAGAAAAGTCAAGATTTTAAGGAATTACATGGATTTCTAGGATCATTAGGATTCACAAACATAGGCAGTGAATTTTGGAACTCAGTACTAAAATCCAATTCACCATTTTAGAGCAACAGGTACAAGTGAAAAAGTTTCCATAAGCAGGAGGCATAGTGACATTTTAATAATTTATATCAATTAGATTATTCCAGCGTTCCCCCTATATTCAAAACCTGACTGGAACGAAGAAGAAAAAAATTAAAAAAGAAAGCAAAACATTCAGAGTCTTAGTGATCTACAGATACTTTTAGGGGGTTATTTCCCAGGCTTTTACTAGACAGAAGCCTTGACTTTCAGACCACCAACCTGCCTAAGGGAATCTGTGCAGCTGATCACTTTGGAGAGAAAAATCAGAGCATCAGCTTGACTTACAAACAGGGAAAACGCACTCAGCTCTTCCTCATATATTTCAGAATTATTCACCTGTTGATTCAGATTGAGTACTTGACAATTCATAACTCCAGGACAATTACATCATACAAATTTAAAGAGAATTCCACATGACTGCTGTATCAATCATAAACAAAAATCATACAAAACAAACAAACAAAAAAAAAAACAAACCCAAAAAACCAAAACAAATAATCAAAAAAATCCCACCAAAACACGGAAACCCAAAAAACCCCAAAACAAACAAAGAAACAAACAAAACCCCACTAATTCTAGTATGGGAGAAGGAAAGGATTCTAAAGTAAAAACTTAAATGCTGAATGAAGAATCATTGATAAAGATTAAGAAAGATTTTCGGTTTGGTGGTGTTTTGTTTCATTTTGTTTTCCTGGTTTTTAGTAGTCATATCTTAAGTTCATGACACCAAGTGAAAAAAGACACTTGTGGGGCTGGACAGTAGACTAGGAACAGGAACAAGACAAGAAGTTCCAAATTTGTGCTTTAGCAAATACATACATGCTCAGCAGACAGAAATATAAACTACTAAAAATAATTCTCTGAAATACGCTATCAATAAATAAGTCTTTACTTTCTATTCCAATAAGACCCATATTTTAAGCCACAAATCTGAGTGTCAGTATCTATTTTACTGACCAGTTGCATGGCAGGCATTGCTGCTCCTGTTCTCTGCAGGCATTTACTGCCTCATCTCAGGGGCAGACAGGCCCTGGTTTGCTACCTGTAGATTTCTGAAGTCTTCCTCTCAGCACATTTTCTTGTCTAACTTTTCTATTTCACCTTCCTGGAAAGCACACAGGTGAAAACAAGCAGCTAGGCAGAACCAGAGGGAACACGTATTGTCTAAAAACTGAAACTCCCACATACCAGCTGGAGAACGTTTTCACAAAGTCACTACCTGTTGGTTTGCCTCCTCACATCTTACCTTTAAAGGAGGCCAATGAAACACCTTCAGAAGCCTAGGAACTACAGCTGAATTTTAAAAAAAAAAAAAAAAATCAATCACAGAATCAACAGTAGTATGAGTTTTATAATACTACAACCTTCATGCTTTGGCCCCTAATAGCACCTTTCTATTCCACATATACTAATTAGAGACATAACCCATCACCTCTTCCACTGTTAATAGTTTCTGTTTCAAGAGTTAGCTATCTTTTTTACCTAGCAAATTTGTCTCAGTCAGCACTGGGTGTGAATTTTGCCATTTGTTTTGTCTGATGAGGAGACAGGGTGACCCAAAGCTCATCCGCTTTTCCCAGGTATAATCAGCTGGTCTAATAAAAGATACTCAGTACCTCTTCCAGTAAATCTTGCATCTTTCAGACCTTGGGGCAAACACAATTAAAAGCTCACTTTCAATGGTTTCTTATTGCAGCATACTTCTCTTTCAGTATCAAATGAAATTACTTTATTCAGTCTCTTTTGAGGTTTGCTGCAATAATCTCGATGAAACATCTACAGAGTTCATTAGAAAATGGTCATATTTAGTACCCAAGTTGTATTTTCTACTTTAACTCACTTGTTGAGCAATGCCTCAATGTTTAGACAATATATACAACGTATGTAAGAGCCACCATAGCAAAGGCATTCTGGAAAGCTGCTCTGATGTAGTCGGCTTACAATTATCTGCTTTGATGCATGCTTTATACACACTTACTGAATACAGTTTCTTTTTCTTTTCTAAGGCTGCTTGCAAAATCCAGAAAGTATGAAATGAAGTTTATTCCCTCCTTCTTCCCTGTGGCCTGGGAAGACATTTCTGTCTCAAAGATTGGTGTCCTATTTTGACACACAATTTACTTTAGCTTTATATGTGGTATAGTGACTGCTTTTTATGCAAAGATTTTTGATAAAATAATCTAAAGCCAGTCATGCTAGTAATGAACAACTGGCAAATATGGTAAGCAAAGGTGTTACTCCAAAGATAGGAGTAAGGTTTTTTGAATAAGCCATCAATCTTCTTGTTTGGATGCAAACATTATACGTGTTACTCCTCTGGAGTCCAGTTCATGTTGTTTCCAGGCTCTCCAAATCTTACTTTTGACTTTTTTTTTGACACTGTCAGGGTGTGGGGGACTGATCAGCTGATTACAGCACAGTACTGCTATGAACAGAGGAAATGCTCATCTATATGCACTCATTCCAGTAGATAAACTCCATTAAACACAGGAATTCAGAATCACCTTTATCACTCCTTGGGAACATTTCAGCATGTTCTGAAATTTATCTGTCTACTAACACTTCCTTAATATCCTTAAGACAAACCAGGGCACAGAAGGCTACGTACAGCATCTGACCTGCCAGTGACTAACAAGGAAATGTTTACTGTAATTGCATGGAAAGAACTCCCTATTTCTGCACCAGAGAGTTTCTCTCTGACTCCCAAACTGACCGATGCCCACACTTACCTCTCAGAGAAGCAATAGACCATTATTGGGAAAATTTCACACCCGCTACAAGTTTTTCCTATGGAGATGATTTAGCCTAGCCAACAGTTTTCTTTTGCTGCTTTGGCATCTGTTTCTCCCTTCTTGTTCACTACCTCTTTACTCTGTAACTTTTAGCATAGTCTTATATAGCACCAGATACCCAAAAGCAAGTATGTAAGTACTGAATTACTATACTACTTAAGGTAATAGTGAGGACTCCCAAACAATGCAAGGATTGCATTCATCTGGCCAATCTTTCTCCAAGAGCTCAGGGAGTTTTATTCTCAGAAAATTAACAGCAGGAAGTCCATATCCCAGAAGAATTTTTACAGAGACCAAATTCCACCTCCTCGTGATGAAGAGCTGTTGGGAAGAGAGAAGCAGCAAGACAAGATATACAGTGCTCCTGGGAGACTTCGAAAGGCCTTGGTAAACTGTTACACTAGGAAAGATGAAATTTTCTTGCTGTTGTCACTGGCTGTTTCAAGGAGCCACTGGTTTGAGGACCATAGAATTGATCCCCTAGGCAAAAAGTACTTAGTTAGGAAAGTACTCCAGGAATCCTGGGGTTTTTGAATCATGGCTATTGTTTGACACAGGTTACTGTGCTAAGTATCTTGTTGGCATGAATTGTATGGTGGTTTTTGTGTTCCTATGAGTACGTTCAATACACCAGCTCTAAGAACTGGATATATAGTATTGCAACATGGAAGTGTGCAAGTTCTGCAGCTCGGACGGTTGGTTGTCTATGTGGTGATGCTCCTGCAGGATAAAAGGAGCCAAAGGTAGATGGATAGCTCTTGACAAGTTCCTAGCATAGCATGATGCAAAAAACAAAGAATGAACTTGCTAGGTAAGAGTCACTTGAGCAAACTGTGTGCACACTCTTTAAGGAAGGCTTAAATTTAGGCCTGGAAAAACTATTCAGCCATTTACTTTGGGGGACTGGGTAGTTCTGCAGCATGAATGTTAGGCTTATGTCCTCTCTTTGCATCTGTTGAGCAACCAGTGCAGTAGTTCGGTTCTGCACACCTCTCTAGAGGACTTGATCTGTCATAAATCTACTAACGTCCCCCATATGTTAAGATGCTATGCCAATTGTTTATCATTACCATCAGATAACGTGGCATGTGATCAACACAGTGTGTCAAGCACAGGATGTGCTACCTACCAATATTCAGTGGAATAATTCATGACAACAAGTCATGACAACTGGAACAAGTACTGGATGAGTTACATGCAGTCTCTTCTTGATGTCTTTCTCCTCCATGCTGAAGAAGAAAGTATCTACTCTTTTCTCTGCCAGCCATGCCATGTTTTCACTTATCTATCAGTATCAAACATGTTTTAATATTACTTTTGTGATTTAACTGGCATTACACACAAGGAGAAAAAGCAGCCAAAAATTGTCATTCATTGCATCCTTTCAAGAAATTCTACAGATAAGAAAATATTAAAAAATTATTCTGTCTAGAGGCAGAAAAGAGACAAAATATGTCACAGTCGAAAAACCAAGCCAAAACACCTCATCAGTCAGCAATAAATAACTAAAAAAGAGAGGGTACCCATAAATGAGGTACTTAGTATGATAGATCTGGATTAATAAGATCTTCAAACATACAAATGTAGGCATGAAAGAGACCAGATGTTAGCATCATAACAGGTATTTTATGAGCTATAACATTATCTGTAGAGTTCTCCAAAGAATACCGGTAATCTACACACATTTTCCCCAAATAAACTCCATTATTTAATATTTCTTTCTCTTTTAATATGTGACATGTATCTACGTCATCTAAACATGAATGCAGTCAAAGATCCTCTTAGCATACTTTACAGCAGTTCAGACTGTAATGGAAAGCCCGGGTTATGCATCTAATTGTTAACTGCACTGGATACATGATTGCCTTCTTGAGTGGCAATCTCAAATTATTAAAGGGCAACATAAATGGCATTCAGATTTCAATGACTTAGCTCATTATGACATTTAGAGCACTTACTGCTTATTGTGAGTTTTGCTGATTGCTGCTTATCCACAGATCACAAATATTGCAGAGTACCTTAGACAACCAGAGCCATTTTCTTGCAATTCTACTTTTCTCAGCTAACACCTTGCTTTGCAGGTAATTTGACTATAATCAACAGACCTACAGGGAAAAGTCAGGAGAAAACTGGAAGTCAGCTTGAGTTAGGTGTGCCATCAACTGCCCCACCACACACAGAAGTGGATGTCAATTTACATGAAAGCAGATGCTGAAATGCTACAGACTTCTTGAAGGACTGAAAGTCCAAATTGTCCCATTTTGTCACAATTGGAATCCAGGAAACCGTTTCAAACATTCTCACTGCAAGAGAAATATTAAGGAGAATTCAACTGAAGAACATTTCCTTGCAGGAACAGAAGAGGGAAAGGCTGGAACTAAGGCCTTGATGCAGGGCTGTAGTTCTATTCCAGGGCAATTCTGAAAATGTTGGTACTTATTATTTCAGATTAGCAATTAAATCTTCTACATATCATTTTAAAGAGGTAGAATTATGAAGATTCTTTTTTTCAGACTAAAGTCTCACCTCTTAGTATTTTTCCATTTAGAGATTAAAATAATTGTACAGATGAGTTAGTTGTATGTGGGCTGGCACAATCAAATCCCACCTTTCTGTTTAAGTATCACTTTGAGTCAAGTCAAATGCTGGTATGGTGTTCGCCAGTTACAAAATCAACTAAGTGGTGTCCCAGGGATGGATCTGTTCCACAGGTCTGGCTTTATTTAAGTCCCTGGCAATGCTGGTTTGTAAGCAATGCTCTGTGCATGTTCAAGGAAAAGGTGAACACCTTGGTTGAGGCAAGACATGTAAAATGAAACATGGAGAAGCTGAGGCCAGAGCCATAATCCCAGCCCAGGGCCTTCTGTGCTATGGTTGCATTTGAGTCCCCATCATGCCTTCACTGTGCCAGAAGTAACCAAAATTTACTAACCAGAACTCAACTTTACATCACACACCAAATATATTTAACTTTCTTAATAGATTTTTCCCTAGCTTAGTAGCTAAGAGAATGTATTATTGTTGTCTAAGAAAAGCAAACAAATATCCTTTGCCTCAAGCATTACTAAGTATCTTGGATTAAAGAGAAAGCCAATTACACACTGGAAAAAATTGGGAGTGTTGAATTTCCTTACAAACTGTGTCTATCTGCTAAGTTGTGACCCAATGTTCAAGACCAACAGAGAGGTAAGAAAGTTATGGCTTTTTTTTTAGCCCTGCATGGTACGTATCTGCACTTCAGATCATGTTACTTGGAGTAACCATACAGATAGGTAATCTCCCAAAGTTTTGTTCTTTTTAATTTTTCTTTTTTTACCTTCACCAGCTGCTGTACACTTACTCTCCCAGAAGGTAATCCAGTTTCTCATCAACTGCTTTTATTTTCTCCAGATCCACTTCTAACTAATGACTTTGTCCCCTAGAGTCACAGTTCTTTGCTACAGCCTCTAACAGCCACATAGATCACAAGGCTTATTACTAAGCTATGCCATAAACTGCTTTTTTGATAGACAGACAATGTACTCTCCCTCACTGTCGTGGTTCAAACCCAGCCGGCAACCCGGAACCACGCAGCTGCTTGCTCACACCCCTCCCCCTCCTTCCTCCCTCCGCTCCCAGAGGGATGGGGAGGAGAATCGGAGGAATGTAACTCCCACGGGTTGAGATAACAGCACTCCAGTAACTAAGGTATAATACAAACCACTGCTGCTACCAATAATAATGATAAGAGGAATAACAACGGGAGAGGACACAACTGCTCACCACCCACCGACCGATACCCAGCCCGACCCAAGCAGAGATATGGGCCTTCTGGATAACTCTCCCCAGTTTCTATACTGGGCATGACGTGCTGTGGTATGGAATACCCCTTTGGCCAGTTTGGGTCAGGTGTCCTGCCTCTGCTTCCTCCTGGCTTCCCCTCCTCCCTGGCAGAGCATGAGACTGAGAAAGTCCTTGGTCAGAGTAAACATTACTGAGCAACAACTAAAAACATCAGTGTTATCAGCGTTATTCCCAGACTGAAAGTCAAAACCACAGCACTGCACCAGCTACTAAGAAGGAGAAAAAATGACTGCTGTAGCTGAACCCAGGACACTCACTTTCAGACATTTTCTCTGGTCTTGCAGTCCTTGCAAAGAACTGCTCTCTAGTTCACTATTCTGTGTTACAAACTGTATGGTCTATTCATAGACAGACTTCATAGCATTTAACTGTATCAAACTGCACTCTTTACAGTATATGTCAGGGAGAAGACGTATAGATGTTCATTCAGGTCCATGGGCATTACACATTTTTTGCACGTGAAGCTTTTGTCTTTTCATGAGTGCTCTTCAACAGCTCTGGGGAACTTCTGCAATAACAATTCTCAACATTGGCCAATGTTTTCTCCACAGACAGAGCAAAACTCTACTGCCAAAAGAACCATGCACAAAATTTCTCATAAGATCTCTTTCAGAGATTCCCTCGAGACACTAGCTATAAGGAAGAAATATATTGCTGAATTTTGCTTGTGAATGGGAAACCTGTCTGTATGTTTTAACCACCCAGCTGCTTCTCAAAGATATGGGGATATATTCAAAGTTCAGCAGCTAACTACCCTGGATGGTTTGCACTATACTTTCTTCTGAAATCTCATTGCATTTATTTGTCAGAGGAAACAGAGTGGCCTGTGTTTTAAGTTCTTCCTGAAGGTATTGATAGTCACAGAGAAAACCTGATTAAAACTGCTCCTACCATGTTGCCTGCTTCTCTATCACATGATGGAATGATTTACATTAGTAACAGTAGAGTGCAGAGAAGACCTGCTGAGCCTTTAATAAACATCCTTTTTCCAATCACTTAAAATGTTCTTTAAAGTTGCAACTGAAGTAATACAAAGCCTACATAACAGTATACTTGACATTTATGATCTTGGCAATAAATCTGATTTTCATTTTTACAATGTCTGCTTTTGATTAACTGTAAAAAGTTTACTATAAATACTTTTAGAGAAACAGAGGAATGGTTAATAAACTACACTGTGCATGGTAATAACTTTAATTATAATGGAGTAAATGCCTTAAACCATGTACATTAAATTTAAAGTACTACAAAAAGCCAAATGCTCACAAGTTCAACTTTCATTATTATTCTCATTAGCAAGTAATTGTGAGACACCCTGAATTTCTTCTAGCCTTGGTGTCTATTAATGTAGTGCATAATTCTGTTCAGGTTTTAAGTTAAAAGCTCCACTGTTCAAGTGTAAGCAACATTTGTAATGCATCTTAAACCCCCTTATTTTTCATAGTACAGCATGATTAAGTTACAATAACAAGAGATTGTAATCTAGACTTGAAAGCATAAGAAAAAACTCCACTATTATTATTTTTTAGCATGACACAGGTGGAATCCAAGAAATGTAATTATACCAGAATTCTGTAGCAGAAAAGACGTGGCAGCAAGCTGTATGAGGTGCTTTTTTATCACTTCAGGAAACTGTCTAACCTGCTACTCATGGGTCCTTTTCTGAGAGGGTGCCAAAGCTGAAGGGTAATAGAACTATAATAAACAGCTCCAAATTAAATTATGCTGTTGTAATGTGGCATTATTTGGCATAAATGATTTCATTGCAATTAACAAAACAGATACATAGCCCACAGCAGGTGGTTGGTGATGTACTAGCACCAGATAAGTTGGCCTGCCGACAGAAAAAATGGCAAGAGAAAAGATTCTGCATACAGAAGCAGGTCTGTTATCCAGTACAATAAACATAAAGGTGCATTATGAAACGAGTAACTGATATTGCAGGGAATCAAAATAGCTAACTGTATAAATGTTTCTGAAGTGTTTGTCTGACTCAGTGTAGAGGTCAGAACCAGACCCGTGTAGTGTTCAAATCTCATTAGTACCTCACCGAATAGGTGTGAAATGATGGATGTGCCATGATTTGTTATCTGACCAAGAGTTCGCCATTTTCCTAATCAGTGCATGCAGCTAAAATCAGTACTTTTAGAAGCATATTTTGCTTGTAATTCTGCCACTTGTAGACAGTCCTACCACACTAAACAGTTGAAATAAATCAGACTTTATAATAGTTTTGAAGAAGAGCAACCAAAAGTCATGTTCCCAACACTTTCCATTCTCTCTGGTGGCATTTAGTTTGTATTGCAACTAATTTTTAAGACACAATTTTTAAGTCACTTTTATTGATGTGTCTTTGCCCTATTTTCTTGTGAACTTGTAACATTTTAGAATCAGCCATTATGATCAACATGAGACAGATTAAGTGCTGAACAACAGAAGAATCAGGTGATTGCCCATTACAGTTGAATAGAAAATAAATAAAGTAGGCATCCTTAAAAAGTTCACTAGGCTTGACTGTTTCATGCATGCATGAACACACAATGCCAACGCACACCACAGCTCTTTTAAGATGCAACTGAAAACTCTAAACAAACAGGGAGCTCTGTTTATACAAACACATGCTGTGTTCCCTCACCCTGAGGGCCACGCAGACAGGCAACAGCACAGCACAAGGCAGTACAGAAGAGCTTGTGGAAGCAAGTCCTCCAGTGATATAAAAATCTATACAGCCATAGGGGACAACTTGTTTGCATGAATCAAAAGCCATGCAAACAGATAAAGATGAACATGTATGTCAAAGGAGTCCATACAATGTAAATTCTCCAAGAATATGAAAAAGAATATTTTTAAATTCATATAGATAGATTCAAAATACTTACGGTGACTGAAGACAATGCTGAAAATATGCCCAAGCCTTAGGAAGTTTTCACGCTCTATATTTTCCTTAGAGATGGTGAATTATATAAGTAGCTTGTTTTTTTAATATTGTTCTTCACTGAGGTATGTTCCTCTGTTCCCCACATAACCCAAAATTATACTTTTCATGCTCTTTTCCTTCTCTTCATCACATTTCTACAGGCACAATGCTTACCATCAATTACCCATAAGTTCTCTCCATTTTAGTCTGTATAATAATTCACCCTCTACTTCAGACCAGAAGTAAACAGCCTTCTGGTTGATGTTTTTTTCCAGAACCATGCATCCAGAACCAAGACATCTTCCCATGAGAGATTTTTCTGCAGCACTTGTTATCAGCCGCCATTTGAGACAGGTTAGGGGAACTCTGGCCTGGTCCAGTTCGTGATTCCTGTGTCTTGGGAAGAACCCATTGGAGAGCAATAACATAAACACGAGATAAACATCAGGGTTTCGCATCAGTTAAAGTTCTGAAGACAAGACAGCTTATGTTTACTGCTCAAAACTGAGATAATACAGCTCTTCTCTCTCCTTCAAGAACATTTATTCACAAAGTATTTTAAAAAGAAACTGACAATTGAGATTTTGATGCTGTTTCATCCCATGGCTACCACCAGACATCACCTTCACCATTAATACCAAAAAACATCAAACAAATCCAAGAATACTTAGTACTACAAGTGACTACAATGTAAGTTAAAATAGCCTAAAACTGGATCTTAATTAGAAAAACTCATTTGAAAAAGCCAAGCAAGCTATTAAACTAACGAACAGAATCACAAAAAAGTTGCAAGCTTCATACTCCTTGGTTTTCCAACTCCTAGGTAAAAGAAACCATGAATATATTTTTATCTATCAAGTGTTGGTGTGCTGAAGCTGGTTCTCACTCCTACTGCTGTCTCAGTCCTGTCTCTTCTCAGACCCTGTTTTTGAAACCCTCAAGAGCAAGGCTGTGATAATTTTCTTTAGACGTCTTCACATTCTTGTACCATGACAGCTCCAGCGTCTGGGGACACTGTGTACATCAGAAACGTAGCTACAGACACCAGAGGGCAAGAGGCAAAAACTTCTCCAAGGAAAGCTCCTGACTGTGGGAACATAACCCTGGACAAAATAAAAAATGCAGTTTTAACCATGCTAGCTTCAGATGAGACTGTGAAGCCTACTTGTCAAGGACCCAGAAAGGGTATCTCAGCTTCAGGCTGTCTTCTGGGGAGAATATCTTTCTCAGTGCTGTGCTTTGTCTTTCCATGTCAGACAAGCAGAGCCCTTCAGTAGTCCTACTTTACAACTTACTCCTGACTTCAGCACCACAGGTCAAAGGTCTTGCAAGAGCACTGAGCCGCAGGAAAACAGTGGAAATTTGTAGTGGCACAGAACAGCCTTTTTAAACAGGCAGGAACACTGAACCTAGAGGCACAGACTTATAAGATAAATTAAGTAGAAAGGGACCCAAGGAGGCCTTTAGTCCAATCTCCTGCCCCAGACAGGGCAAGCTCTGGGGCCAGACCACACTGCTCAGGGCTTTGTCCATGCAAACCATGAGAATCCTTGGGGCATAAAACCCCTCCACCACCACCAGCAGTTTGTTGTAATTCACAATTATGAGGAGAATGCACTCCCTCACCTCCTCCATGTCACTGATAAAAGTGCTAAACAGAGTGAGTCACACCACAGACCTCCCACAGTATTCTACTTGTCACTGGCACCCATTAAGTTAAAACATTAGGTTAGAATAGGAGAAAAAAGCCCAAAGCAGGCAAAAGCACTGGCAGCATAATTCACTAACAGTGCCCTAGGATTGTGGTTTTCCCTGTTCTTCACTGACACATCAAGCCAACTCACCTACATCTTTTCTTGCTTCAAGATCCAGTAAAGCTATATTCAACTTGGCCAGTACTCAGCAAGACTATAATAATTAGCTGTCGAGTCTTTCACTGTTCCTCCACAGCAATCTTGTTCACATACAGCAGTTCATGACAGATCATATCTAACCCTCTATTTCCTCCAACAAAGAAGAGAATAATCTTTTCAAAGTTAATGAAAAGGCATCATGTATACCTTACATACATACATAGATATTATTTCTATATGTGGGTTTCATTAAAACACATAATTTTTTTGTCTTCTCTGCAATACAGAATCATGCAACAGATAGTTCAGTAATGACAATCCCGTCAATATGACCACAAAGAATTTTAAAAAAGTGAGTATTGTGCTCACTAAAAGGTCCATATTCCACCCCAATGGACTTCTTCCAGCAGCATGCTGGCCATCACGAGTCCATGTTAAAACTAACCTTAAAAAAGAGGCATTATTTCTGTTTCTTCCCAGGTCATGTGTCTGATTCCTTGGGTTGCCCTGCAAACAGTTGTTCTGGTGCACTTTCAGAAGTGGCTCTAGGTACGGGAGCACACAACCAGAAGAGATTCCCCAGTTGCCTGTAGCTATGTTTCTGATGCACATAGTGTCCCCAGCTAGTGACCGTGGGAACTGAAACATATGTGGGATCATGGCTTAGTTTATGACAAGAACCATTACATGGATAAATTCTATAACAGAAAACAGTAACAACTTTGCATAAGCAGCAATAATCTCCTTTCATAATGATTATGTAAATTTTTCTTTTATTAAGTCCGTATTCCAAAATCAAATGGAGTTTTAGGCAATAATATCAAAATTACACATTAAAAAAAGAAAACAAACCCAGATAACAAAGAAAAAAAAAATTACTGATCCCTGAAAGAGAAAGCAATGACTAGATAAGTCTGTGTGGGCATGCTTCACATATTCTCTGTGGCTGCTGACTGGTTACACAGTGCAAGGAATTTAATTTTCCTCATGGAGTCAGAACCCTGCTGAGTGAGGAAATTAAGATACAGAGAAAGAGGGAGACAAAGTTTGTTGCATTTTAAAACCACCTTTTCCAGACACAGAGAAATGAACAGTCTGGATATGAGAGAAAAGCTTTACTAGTGGTAGAGTTTTAAGGGCTTCCATCGCTTCTGGTAGGGTATTACTGAAAAGTTAAGTCTTCCTTAGCTGTGGTTTACTTTCCTCTGACTTTTTACTCTGTCTTTTGTGTATTTATGATCCTAAGAAAGATGAGCCGGGGGATTGCATGATGCAGAATGAGACAACTAGCCTATTCTGCCATGCATATATCACAGAGGCTGCTGATACTCTTTTACCAGTACTATTAGCCACTTGCAATTAGTTCAGTGACTAGAATCTCATGTTTCCAGCTTAGTTTGTTCTGAGTACCTTCTGCTCATTGTTCCTATTGCTAAGCTCTAGGACTGTAGGACCTGTGTGCTTCCTTGTAGGGGATTCTCCATGTAATGTTGCAGATTCTGTAACCAGTGGTCTGACCTGTCAAGCTTCCTTAATCTTCCTGCGCCCCATTCAAGCCTACGTTACTCTCAGCAACCCCAAAATTGCCTGTCATTTGGGGTTAGCTCTTTGCAGGTCTACAAAGCAAGCAAAGTAATGCTCCAACCTCTGCAAAGGAATTTTCGAACAGAATTGTCTGTAAACCCTGTGTATTTTTGGATGCTTTTGGTAAAGTAACAATAACCTCCTTATTCTGGTCTCTGTGATACCCTCACCATACTTGCTATCTTACAGAAATGATAGTCAACTTCTCAGTAAGTCAGGACACTACTACAGAAACGCTTAAAAGCAAGTGTTTTTTAGAGACTTCTCAGGCTGTCTTTTATATGGTAAGTTATCAACGTTAATTACACCCTTATGTGGTATCAATTTGAGGCATCAGAGGTCTCCGGTTACCCATTTGACACGTACTGGTAAAGTGAGGCCTCTGTGACATCCCTAAATTTACCAGCAAATGTCACTGATATTAAAGTGGTAAAACAAACCCTGGCAATTTCTTGATGATGTAGGCACCTCCCACCCAGCTACTATGCTTGTATGTCCTCAGGTTTGCAATTCCTCATATTTATAGAGATTCAGACTCCATGTTTTTAAGATTCTGTGGTGATTACGATTACTAAAACGAGAGAATAAGTAAACACACTCCTTCCTTTACTATAAGCTAACTGACTTTTGCTGCTGCCTTTATAATGTTCCTGGGATATGCTTCATAAATAGCCACTGTCAACAGAAAGAGCAGCTTGCTGGACAGAAAGCTGGCTTGGTCCCAAAGGCACTGTCACATCCCAACTTCCCTTCCTCAGAAAGCGAATTTAATAAGAAAGCTTATACTTGAGGAGGAAGAAGTGTTTTATATCACTGCTTTCTCAAGCTCAGGAAAATCAGTTTGTCCAAGTTTCCAGAATGTTTGCATCTCTCCATCTGCTGCAGCTAGAGCTGGCGTCACCAAATACTGACAGCAGAGATCTGCCAATTGCTGTGACTTGCTATTTTTTGGTTTTGTAACAAACAAACCGTGAGAACACATTTTTTTTTTTTAATGATGTCACAACATTAAAAGAAAATGTTTGCTTGCAGGGTGGTTTTTCTCATTCCCTTTGCAAAAATATCTCTCTTCTTACAGAAAATGACAAAGAGAATAAAAAAATACCATTTGTTGGTTGTTCAAAGCCCCTGGGTGTATTGCCTTAGGCCTTGCAGAATTGTTAACCCTGAAACAGTTCAGCAGCCAGCTGTGACTCCTCCTGCACCTGCCTGCATACCCTGTGGGGATGTGATGTTGATCTGCCACCTCTTTCTCCTTGGTGCAGAGCCACCCAGGACCCTAACAACCAGCTCAACGGCACATAATGTCATGCCTGACAGGAAAGACCTCAGAGTTAGGGTAAATCAAAGATCTATTACATTATCTGCTTGAAAGGTGCAATTTATGCCACTCTCCCGCTAACTTTGGATCTGGTTCTGTAGCCTTTGCACCGCACTACCTCTTCAATGAACTACTTTACTAAAGCCCTTGGAATTATCGACATAAAATCATTTTCTCAGTACAGGTTACAGAAGCTGGGGCACTGGGGCTGTTTGCCTGAACAGTCAATATGAAAACCAATGCCTGCTCCTAGCTATGCTGCAGCCTGTCTTCTGATCCTAGTCAGTCTATGCCCTACTAGACTACAGCTCACTTTATTACCTCAAAATTTATTCTGATTCCTATTTACTGTCTCTTCCTTCTCCTTGGTTACTGACCTTTTTTCTTCTCTCTGATCTTATCAGAGACCACAACAGTAACAAACCCTTTTTTCAACATGAGGAGGGCACACTGCCCTCCAGAACCTGTCTGTAATGGTTGTGTACTGGGTAGAACATAACACCAGTTGCTTCATTCTGTAGGATCTAAGCTCACTGCCACCAGAGTCTCCTCTTTTTGACTGCCTGATGGGTTAACTCAGATTCTCATATTTCCTATACACTGCTACTACTTGTGAAGTAGAAACAATGACTGATTGTGTACCATTTAAAAAAATAATTATCAATTATATATCCATTAAAAAAACCAATCCACTCTTAACCATTTACATGAGAAAAATTACATTAAATAAACTTGAATGTGGTAAAGAGTGAAAGTATTTTCAGTTATTCCAAGTACAAAAATAAAAAGTTAAACTGGTGTTTTCAAAAATTATGCTTTATCCTAACCAGCCAAATTGCTCTACATTTTGTCTTCATTGAAAACAGTCTGAACAACAATCTAATTTGAGGTTGGATAAATGAGCTGTCACACATTGGCTATGCATACACATGGCCTTCTCTCATATAATGTCAATTGTACTTTTCATTTTGTGGATAAAAACAACAGTCACTGTGTTCAAAAAGAGGTTTTTCTGGCATCATTATGCAGTAGTGAGGTATCTAACAAGCTAGTTAAAAAAAAAATCTAAGAAGGTCTTATCCCAGGTTCAAGGTTTTGGAACCTTCTGCTCTTTACAGTGGTGAGATATAACAGCTATTGTGAGACTAACGGAGATGTAGCCTCTTTTGTGACATTTGGTAAGATGAATTGAAAAGGAGGATCATCACAAGAAATCCCATATAAGCCTGCATTCTCCGTGCTGACAAAGCCTGCCATTTAAATACCAAGAACCCAACGACTAAGGCAGTGTTTTCTTGCACAAGAGATGCTGGAGCAAAAAGACAGTTAATATGTCATGCTGGAAATCTAGTATCTTGTTTGTCAGCAAAAAAATCAAAAAGTGGAAAAGGGGTGAAGTTCAGCATTTCCACTTTTCTTTTGTGAACCTCCCTCCTTTGTGTTCTGCTCTGATAGAGCTGTCAGGGCAGAGCAGAGATACTTACTGTGCAGCAGCCTCCCTTGCAAACCACTTGTCTTTCCTATGTACTGACACCACTTTGCTCAGCAGGACCTCAGGCTGATGCAGCATTACAGCATTGCCTCTGGACTCTGGCTTTGCATAAAAGATTGAACAAGAGTTGTGCCATTAACTGCTTAAAGGCAAATACATCAAACACGCAAAGAAACTACACTAAAAATGCTGGCTAATTTAAGTGATACAAGAAGTCTGGCTGTGGCAGGATCATCTCTTTGTTATGTGCTGTAAATGTCTTGCTCACAAAAGCCCAGCAAGAACTCAAGGTGCAACACCAAAAGGATTGTTACTGAATATATTAAACAGTGAGTTGAAGCCTGTTTTGAGTAAATAAATGGAAAAGATAAATGAACGTTAATGCATGCATAACGTAACCAAAACATCACAAATAAGAAGGCTTATTTTTAACTTCACAAAAACAGAGGAAGAGAGACACTTTTCCAGAATTTAGCATTTTGCATTACCACAGACATGTTCTTGGTAAAAGCAATTTTCCTTCTCTCTCCCACTGAGCCATATTTGTCCCTGTTGCTACTGATTTCAACAGAGTATCATCAGGAAGAATCTAGTAAGAGCTAGTTTGTCATTACACTTCTGTCAGTAACAAACTGAAGCATGCTGTGTTGCAAGTGAATGTGGTGAAACACTAAAAGAGAGCAATTAGGAAAATGGTAAATACCACATCTCTTCCCATTCTAGAACTGGTAATTTCTAAATCCAGATTTTATGCTGTCTGATCATCGAGTAACTCATCTGCTCTCTCAATTATTTACTCTAATATCCAAAAAATTTTTTTCTAAATAGTGCTCCTCAAACTTGAATGAATAAGTCAGTATATTAGATGCTACTTGTCGTGGTTTAAGCCCAGCCGGCAACTTGGAA
>NW_009914998.1:17080-40873 GCF_000696875.1 Nestor notabilis | reverse complement strand
GGGAGTGAGCGAGCGGCTGCATCGTTCCAAGCTGCCATCTGGGCTTGAACCACGACAAGGACCTTGCACTTGTCTTGGTTAAACTTCATGAGGTTGGCACCAGCCCACCTCACAAGCATGTCCAGGTCCCTCTGGATGGCATCCCTTCCCTCCAGCATATCAACTGAACCACACAGCTTGGTGTTGTCAGCAAACTTGCTGAGGGTGCACTCAATCCCACTGTCCATGTCACCAACAAAGCACATGCGCTCTCCTGTGCATTTGTTGTGTAACACCAAATTTTAGTTTTTCACAGCCTTTACATTTGCTCTTCTATCTGCACCTAAAGACCAGAAAAAACGCACCTTTCTCTTCCTTCAAAATGAAGAGGTGAAGTAGCCGTAACAGGTTCAGAAATAAAAAGAGCAGAGGAGAGAGTCTTCATATTATACTTTTGAGTAACAACTAAACTAAATTTATTTTTACAATGAGGAATCAATGTATCTACATTGAGAGGATTCAAGAGAATCTGATTTATGCCATTTGCGGGAGTGTGGAGAAAATACTGGCCCAAGCAATTTAACCCTTCAGAAAGCAGCAGTGAAACACAGACACAACCAACTGCAAAATACCATCTTTCTCTTTAGCAAAAGCAAATAAGCTACACAGACTATCAGTCTCTCTACAGTTTACAAAATAAACCAGCTATTTATCCAAACACAAAGGCTCAAATGTTAACACAATCCACTGTTTAGCAGACAAAGGAAACAAAGAGATGACAGAAAAGGAACAGGAATTTTGTAACAGCAGAGAATGAAACGGAAGAGAAAGGCTTTATTTCTCTTAAATACAACAAATTAGCACCCACAGATAAACAAGGACATTCCCCCATATCCCTAAAGGTTTAAAAGCAAAAATAATGTTTAAGCTTAAATCTTTCAGTATAAATACCTTTTAGTAATCAGCTGCTGAACTAATTATCTGTGTATACAATTGTTATCTTTCTTTGGAAGCTAAAATTCAACATTAAAAGTTACTCATTTTGTATCCTCTGAAGTTATTCCCATCTTTAAAAACAGGGTAATTTTTAAACCATGAGATTAAATTTAAATGTAAGTATTAAGTTAAAGGGAAAAAAAAAAGGCAATTAAAGAGGTTTTCATAGAACCTTTGACATCATACCACCTGTTTTTTAAAAAAAATGTTTATTTAAGAAATTGTACTGATGACATTCTAAAGTCTGTTACAAGACATTCTTTTATAACTTATTCATTATATAGTACCAATTAAGCATTAATACTTGCTATTATAATGAAATCGTGTCTAAGTGTTCTAGGAGGATCATCTTTATCACAGAAAAAGCATTTAAAATACAGCTTAATTCATGAGACTATTACTAATGAACTATTATGAACTACTGTGAATCCATTAATGCCATTAATTCCCCCTGCCCCTCAACACAGTAGCAGAGACACACCTGACCTTCCTTCCAGAAGAAGCCTAAGAAAAGGCTTCTTCCCTTTTACAGGGAACTGCTCCAATGGCCAAATCAAGAAAACGTCCACTCACTCAGCCAACATGTTCGGTTTCATTATTTTCTCTTTTCTGGATGCAATTGTTCCACAGCTGCTACAAGATGCTTGTAGAGGGGTTGGTAAGTCTCATCTACTTGAAGACATACACACCCATTGTATTACACCAGTATATACCTCTCTGTTCTGCCAAGCAAGACTGAACAACTGGGTTTGACCACATGTTGCTAAGATTGCAGATGTTTTAAAAAATCATGCTACAAAACCAAAGCAGCATTTCTGGAATTACCTGGGAGAGAGCTGCTTCAGACAGGTCTCTCTCACCAGGTGGGGAACTCAACCCATTGCCCATGACATTCTTAATGCTTTGGTTAGCACGCATGCCACGAAAACCCAGTTATCCTTTAACCTATACAGGGGTACCTCTAAACTAGAGAGACAAGCCTAAAAGCAATAAGTCAGCCTCTGGAAGGGCAGGTGGGCATCTGCGATTTAATGTTCCCATACACAGAGTCTGCAAACCAAGAAAGCATCACTCCCCAACCTCAGCAAACAGCCCTGATACCTTTCAGGACTTTTTAAGAAGCCATTCTAGGAAATACAGCACCATACTCGAGACTGCTATAACAAACCTGAAAAAACACGAAGATTAATACAACTAGCACCCTAAAGAGAAAAGCTCTATCAATTTTAAAGAAATATTCATTGAATAACTTGTAAAAACCAAGTATTTCAGCAGCTAAAATCTGATTATGGTACTAAAATTCACAGATATTTCCTGAACTAGGAGAAATAAAAACCCAATACTTTACCCTAACTATTGACAAACACAGTTTTATAAAACAAAGATTTTACACTGCCAATTCAATGCAAGTGTGCTTTTACTGGTCACTTTTTTATGGTCACTTATTTTCAAAGATATTGGAACACACCATTCTAAATTTTTTGTGTCTCTTCCCTCAAAATTAGCAGCACAAGAAGCCTCTTCATATTCATACACTTAAACAATGGAAAGACAACCTTTCTATCCAAGATTAAGTCCAGAGGTGCTCTTCTCAGACAGCTAATCTAACCTGCCAAAGCTAAGCAATTTCTGTCAACCTTGGTTTTCACTAACAAAAATGTTCATTGCAACTACAGTTAGTCTTTATTATTCTCTATAACTGAGTTTGACTGCCACATGGGGACAGACATGCACTACTTGACAGTGGTAGTATACATCCTTCTAAAAAGCCTGTACTTGAAGCAACAGAACACTGGTACAATATGAACTGCAATTAATAGCTGGCATAATATGTATTTTTACTCCATTCTAAATTCTGGCACTCACCAGGAAAAGTAACATTTTTTTAGCAGCCTCAGTGTGGTAACTGTAGACTCCCTCGCACTTAGCATCCACAAAGCTGAAGGAGATATTTGTCTTCTAAGACACAACAGCTCCCAGTGTGTCTCTTGTATAGGGCAAACCAATGCTTCACCTAGCATCAGTTTTGGTCATGGGTCTTTTTGGTGGTTGTTTTGGGGTGCTGGAGTTTTTGTTACTTATTTTGGGTTGGGGTTGTTTTTTGATTTTAAACTTCTATGTAGTTCAAGTAGGGACCTAACCTACAGTGATCACTTCTCCATCTCCCCTACTGCTGACTGGTCCATGGATTTAAGTCCTGTTATATGAGATATGACCATGTCTGCATAAATCTCATGCCCTGATCTCCCAGATTCCCCATCTTGAATAGAGGCTTCATAATTGATGAGTGGGGAATTCAAGAGCAGAGTAAGTTTCAATTACCTCTCAAGAAATACAGGACTACTGTATATAATACATTTTTTTGATTGGGCTTTAAAGGTTCTTCAGCACCAGCCAAGTATGTTATTTACTGAGCCACGTTGACATACCATACATTCAGTATCTCAGTAATTGAGGCACCCTGCCCAGCCAAGAACCACTTCAAAGTCCCACTGAAGCCAGGCTCTATGACTCTAATTAGTCGGCATGAAATAAATCAGCAATGCTGAATAGCACGACAGCTGTTCTGCTTCAGGTAATGTGTGTCATTCATAGAGACAGCCATGCCTTTCCATTCAAGGGTATCACACCATTTTTAAATATAAAATGTTTGTAGAGTTAAGACTTTGATAAATTACATTTCATCAATTACTTCAATATAGCCAGAGAGGATTAGAATAATTCCTTAGCATTTGTTTTTTATTTTGGATAGTAAAAGGAAAAGATAATTGCTTTTTTTCTTTTTAAATACCAACTGTTTCAAGTAATTTACAAACATTTGGATTGTTTTAAAATGAAATTACCTTAAATTTGCCAGGTTTACAGTGTCAAAAAAAAAATTATGTGCAAAAAGGTTTGAGAGATTATTAAAGGCTGTGACATTCACAGCATTAAAAAAGCCTGAACAGAGCTCAATGTTTTGCAACATGGTATTAAAGAACAAATGGAAAAAATCTGACGCCACGTAGGAAGAGACACTACTACAGCTTTCCACCTCTGCAAACACACCAGATATTCAGAGCTTCGTAACACCGCAAATGTCACAGACAGAGATTTACAAATGCTAAACATCAAAGAGAGAGGACTTATTTTAAGTAGTCCCTGACTTACAACTCTGCCCCAACTAAAAAGGCCAAAGCTGTTCCTGTCTGGCCAAATCAAGGCCAAGAACTACATTCCTGTTTGTGGAGAAATATTGTCCAAATCCAAAATTATTTTACATTTGTTAACATTTTGATGTATCTGGACTTACATGTTATAGCTCTAGCAAAGGTAACTACAATAAACAAAAATGTTTAGTTAAACTAGATTAATTAAAATCAAAACATATCACAGTCAGCCATATCAAGTAAAAAAACCTGAAGTCTGGCTGCACAGGATGTTTTCCACAAGATTTGGAACTAACTGTGTACATAATTTGCTAAACATTACCTCACAGTAAGCCTTTTTTCTCATCGTCAGGTTTTCCTCAGTATCATTCAGTGCAGAGCCACAAATTTGCTTACAGGAAAAGCTTCCCCATTCTGTACTGAGTACAGCTCCACATTCTCCTCAGCACTTCCTTCTCCAACTAAGGCCGTCCCTGTGACCATCATACCTCACGTCCCTCAGATAAAATAATGTTACACCATCTACAAAGACTGGGAGCTTAAGGATAGTCAAGTATAGTTGCATTAAATGAACTACAGTATAAAGGCATACACCATTCTTTTCAGGGGAAGCAAGAAGAATTGTGAAACTCTTAAGTCAGTAGCTTTATAAACCAAGTTCTGTAATACATCGTAGTTTTCCAAAGGAAATTAAAGTACTTGCATAAGCATCTACCAGAACAATGTTTTCTTCTACCTAAACTGTAAAGATTCACAACTGTAGAAAATTAAAAACCTTTTAATTTTGCTTTCAAAGTAAAAACTTGACTTTTTTCTAAACCTGTGAGGAAGCAAGCCTTTGTCAGTGCTAAAATGTGGGGAAAAGATAACATTTCATCAGTAGCTGCAGGTTATAAAGCATAAATCAATATTGCTTCAATATCATATGCATGTTAAACCATTTTTCTATGGACCACCATATTTTATAATTATCTGATGGTCCTATTTTATAGTTATTTGCATGTTTATTTTAAGATGAGCTTGTGAATTTATAGTTTCTGCTATGTAAACATTTCAGGAGGAAAACTGTGCTCATGAAGCAACACAGGACCCCCTTATTCTTTGTACAGTTATCCTATTCACTAGCTTGGATCTTCATTATCAAATTTATTTATTAAACTTATTTTTATTATAGGAAGATCTTTTTTTTAGCAATAAAAGTAAGAAAAAGCTTAGCATCTTTATCCTGCAATAGTCTCACAGAAACAGGATTCACAAACAGAAAAATCTTTATCTTAACTTCTTAAAGAAATATTTTTACAGTAATTATATTGAAAGAATATTCCAATCCTTTCAGCTACAAAAATAGTGATGTGTGCTAAAGAAAGCTCACTTTTCAGCAAGACATACTGAAGATGCAGGAAGTAACCAAAAAAAATCCAACATTTTCATCATGTAAAAGAAAAGTTAGGAGGAACACTGGTCTTCCTTGATGAGTAGTGACAAATATGTCATTAGAGTGGTCATCAAGAAAAAATCCCATTAGTCAATGGGATTAAGCCTTTCTGGTATATTTTGAAATAAATATATTCCAGCCTTTACAGCAAAGAAATACACTGGTAATTCTGTGCCATCCCTGAATGTCACCAGCAGATTGACCAGTCTCCTAGAAAAGCATTCAGTGTATGAAAGTAAGTGAAAAAGACAAACCAAGAAACACCACTAAATGCAACCAACACAGAGAGCATATGTTTTGTTTCCAGGTTATGGTTTTAAATACAATCTCATTTATTAATACCCTTACAGGTTTGCCAGAGCTTACAACTCATTCACTTTGTTCATTTATTTAACTCTGCAACCTGAGTCCTCTTAGTATGGGAAACCATTTGAACAGCAACTTTTTCTGTTCAAACGAAAAGTGATAGATTAACTTAACACTACTTCTGCTTTGTCTCCCCCTATCCTCCTTCAGGATCTGACCAAAATAACACACAGCTTCTTTCAGAATCCCAGTAGAATAATTGAATTTATACAGAATGGTATTTTAAAATAATTTAAAGAAAATACGATGTTAATTTGTGGCAAGAAAATAGGAATACCTGAAAGAACAATGAAATTAAGTAAAAGCTTAGACCTCGTAAGGTTGCCAGTGTGCTAATTATTCATTTACCTTGTAATATTTACATATTCATAAAAAATATATTATTAGATTATCCATAGTATCTGAAAGCGTTCTTTCAGACAACTAAATTTGTTCAGCATTGTTAGGATATACTTCCAATAGAACCATTTAAACAGATCTCTCTCCTACTCAATAAAGTTTGGAGTCTATGCCCCTGCAGCTAAAATAACAGATGACTAGACTTAGACTAATAAATGATCAGTTTACTGCTAGTGAAAATACATTTAACACTTTTAGGGAATTATCTGGAATCAAATTTTCAAGTTAACTTCTTTACATCAAATCAATCTCAATTTAAGTAAGCAGAAAATTTTTCCACTGCCTATTTGCTTGAGTAAATTCTACTCACTCAGACTGATGTATGATGCCAAATAACATTCTGCCCAGGTACAGCAAGGCTTACAAAGGCATCCCAATGGATCAACTTTTCTAATGACTTATATGTGTTACAGTGTCCTATCTCTCACATTTCTTCAACTATGCCAAAGTTTACATCCACAGTACACAGTTCAGCAGTTTGTGGTAAACTGCATATACCACACGTTTCACCTCTGAGCTGCACGACAGAAAGAGGTAGTGGGGTTGCATTGTATGTCAGCGAGAGTACTGACTGCCTTGAACTCAGTGTTGTGAGTGAGAAGGCTGAATGTTTGTGGGTGACGATCAGGTGAAAGGCCAACCAAGCAGATATCCTGGTAGGAGTCTGTTGTAGACCACCTAGCCAGGATGAAGCTACGGATGAAGCATTCTTCAAACAACTGGGAGAAGTTTCACAATTGCTTGCTCTTGTTCTCATGGGGACTTCACCTTACCAGATGTCTGGAAGTACAACACAGCAGAGAAGAAACAATCCAGGAGGTTCTTGGAAGGTGTGGAAGGTAACTTCCTAAGCCAGCTGGTTAGTGAGCCAACCAGGGGAGATGCCTGGCTGGACTGGACTGGTGGGTGATGTGATGGTTGGAAGCCATCTTGGGCAAAGTGATCAAGAAATGATTGAATTTTCAATCCTTGGAGAAGTCAGGAAGGCAGCCAGCAAAACCTTCACCTTAGACTTCCAGAAGGCTGACTTTGGCCTTTTTAGGATGCTGGTTGGCAGAATTCCTTGGGAAACATTACTAAAGGACAAGGGGGTCGAGGAAGGCTGGACACTTCCAAGAATGAAATCCCTAAGGCGCAGGAGTGAGCGGTCTCTATAACCCAAAAATCAAACCAGCAGGGAAGAAACCAGCCTGGCTGAACAGGGAGATATTGCTTGAACTCAGGGGAAAAAAAGAGAGAATTCATCACCTGTGAAAGAAGGGACTGTCACCCCACAAGAAGTACAAGGATGTTGTTAGGTTATGTAGAGAGAAAGTTAGAAAGGCAAAGGCATAGACAGAACTAAGCCTGGCCACTGCCATAAAAGATAATAAAAAGTACTATTACAAATGTATTAGCAATAAAAGGAGGGCCAAGGAGAACCTCTGTCCTCTACTGGATACTAGGGGAAACCTAGTGACTGAGGATAAGGAAAAAGCTGAGGTACTTAATGCTGCCTTTGCATTCAGTCTTTAATAGTCACACAAGCCATTCTCAGGTTACTCAGTTCCCTGAGTTGGATGGCAGAGATGGGGAGCTGATTGAAGTCCCCATAATTCAGAAAGAAATGGTTAGTGACCTCCTGCTCCTCTCAGACGTACACAAGTCTGTAACCTAGCTGATTCTATGATTCTAAAGGGATGTATAATTCCTCACGCCAGGGCTGCAAAGTCTTTACAACTGCTCAAGGGAAACAGACTCAGGTGGAATGACCCCTGGGCAGACCTACAAAACTCCTGATACCACATGTCCATGGTATAACCAATCAACTACACCTTGTTTTGGCAGAACATCTTCATGTGTGCTGGAGCATGTAGATGAGAGAACCTGATGACAGCCCAAGTTAACAAATAACTAAATATGTATAAAATTAAAAAATAATTAAAAATACTTCCTGGAGGCCAACAGCAAGCCATAACAGAGGCAATGATTCTATGACACACGAAAAGTAATTATAGATAGTACCATGGAAGGTGATGCAAGTCAACCACTGAAATTTTTCCCCCTATTAATTCATTCAACCCATGGAAAAAAACAGAGCAAGAAATTAACAGTTACATACTCAGCAGGTCACAGATGACTGTGAAATAAATAATAAACAATCCTGTGTATCTCTAGCCTCAATTTTTAAAGAAACGGCTACTGAAACAGAAAGAACGGAGTCCTGTAAATCCCACAAGCCATCCAAAGCTTTTTTCAAAAACACAAAAGGAAGATACAGCAAAGCCTTTTCCTTTCTTCATTTAAAACAAAACTATGAACAACTTTCGTTATTGCTTTGACCCGATACCTACTGCAGAAGGGTCTCCTGCAGGGAGACACACATCAGTAAGCCCCACTACCTCCTCACACCCCAGCCAAGCCCACCATGCAGCATGACCCACACAAGCAGCACCCCAGGACCAAAGCACTGAAGAAGCATAACATCATCTTGGTGACTGAGTTTCTCTGTTTGTGTTTTTCTGGTTTGGTTTAGTTTAAGTGTTTTTCCAGTACTTAACTGCTCACAGATGGGATATTTGTGGAGAACTTATGCAACACCCCACAGAGACCCCGTAAGACTCCCATAAGCTTTAGTTATGTAAGGAGAAATACATGCAATGGTTCATTGGTGAACAGATGCTCATTGCTGTCTGTATGTAGGAAATGTTGCTGCATTATCACAGTATTACTGTAGCAAATCTTATAGGAAAGGAAGGCGATTTTGTTTTTAAAAAAGCTGTCTTTGCTCACACACTCACTTTCATACCTAAATACTCCCCACCAACTTCAAAACACATAGGTCTGAGCAGCGGTGAGGCTGCAGGGTCAGTGTGTCACTGGCATCTACCCAGGGACCCCCATGATGATCTGGAAGCCAAGGAGCTCCCAGGATGAGTCCTCCTTCTGTCAGGATGGCAGCCACAGGCAGCTCTGGATGGGCTTTCTGCAACTGTCAGGAGCTGCCGGGAATCTGTCTTCTCATCCTGAGGGTCATCAGGGCTTAGTCACTGTCCTGTGCCTCTTGACTTGGGTCTGAGGAAAAGCTGCATATAGACATGTTCATTCCTATAGCTCCTTCCCTGCAATTTATTCGTCCTGGTTCTTCCACACCCGTATGTTCCTAACCAGATCACCTTTAAGACTGGTACTGCAGTCCTCTACACAGGTAATAGGAGGGATCAGATCCACCGGTTTATTTCAGCTACATCTCATTACACGGCTAGTACAGGAGACTGTGGGAGGATATCTTCTGAAAAATAAAACCTGTTCTAGGTGAGCATGCAACAAATAGCCTTTTACAGAATTTTCTTCCTAATCCCTTTGTGCTTAGCGGACACCCTAAAGTATTAGGATGTATTTTCTGTTTTAATCCCATTTAAGAAAACATTTTCTTGCACTTAAGAGTTTTTAAGGCCTGGTAATCTTTTTGCACTCGAAATCAAATTTTTTACACAAGTTTATCACCAGGTACTTATGCCTCCTATAAATAAGTTAATCACCCTTTTTTATAAGGAGATAGAGGACTTAACATTTTAATGTCCATTATTTTGTTCCAGACAAGTATCAGCCAGGCATAAGGGATCAGAGGCTTCCACAATCCCACACAAAGCTGACTCCTACTGCATTCACTGCTTGCAGCCTATGTACTTTGCTGCGTTTGCTTCTCATCTCACATTAGAGGAGTATAGGTCCAAATGCAGGACAGTGCATTACATGGAAGGAAGCAGCAGCTTTATAATAAAAGTTTTATCACCATCTGCAGATTTACAATTCCTAGCTACACAGGTATTCCAGTTTGCTTAACTCCTTTTCAAAGCATTCCTTGATGAAATTCAGAATCACCCTTCCAGCTGAACTGGTTTCTTGTGCAAGCTAGCTGATGCATTTATTTAGTAACTTTAGTGAAGCCCTAGGCACAGTGACAGCATGAATAATACACAAAGTAAAGCCCAACATGCTCAAGAAATACCATAGTTTAATAACGAAAGAAAATAACTTGAAGAGAGGGGAAGGTTGGTTTGGGTTCCCGTTCCCCCACCCTTCCTTTTTTAAGAAACATATGCAATCTTGATAGGCAGGATAAGCAAGCTCCTTATTTTTCCCTCGATGTGTGCTTATTTAGCCATAAATCAGCTAAAATATGCATGGCATGTTCTATTCAAACACTCCCATAAAACTGCATATGCTTCTATTAGTTTAGATTTAGAGAAATAAACTACCTGAGTTTTAGTTCTAAAGTTTATTCATTCTCCATGATCTCCAATAATTTTGCTCATAACTCATAAAGGGGAGAGGAGGTCATACAAACCCTGTCAAAACACAATTGGAAGCAACAGCCTGAATTCATTAGTCCAATAAATTTTGAATTTAATACTACAATACAACATAAGCAGTAACAAGTATTCTTATCAAGCTTAAACATCTATTTTTCAGCCAAGTATCTTTCATGTGTGGCATGGCTTACCCTCTACAGTAGACAAAAGGAATCCTGACCTTCTCTACCCCCTCCTCTGCCTCATAAACAACCACTTATCTAATACTTTTCAGCAAAATTCACATTGTATGGTCATTCCAGTAGTATTCATTCAGTGAGTTCAGGGGTAATGTTTTTCTTGGGGGTGGGAGGAAAACTTTCTAGTGTACTACCATTTAACACTCATTTAAAGAAAAAAAAAAAAAAGAAAAAAAGCTGTCAGCCTGTTTCTTTTCTCACTAATGTCTAGATACTAAAAACCAAAATAGACATAATACTTCACTATAAAGTAAAGCCATATATAAAACGTTCTGGACAGCTATAAAGGAATACGTATTTTCTCTTTTCCCTTTCCTTATATTAGTAAAGGAGAAACTATCTTATACACAGATCATGTAACATATCACCTAATTCACAGGATTTCATATTTGCTTTATGACTTATGTTCATTGTGAAATTAACCTTAAAAGAACACAAATAATTTTTCTAATTATATTGTGGTATTCCTTTAGTCAGAATTGTGTAAATTTCAATTTAAGCAGCAAACAGTGTTGTTAAGCACACAGCAAAAATGTTAAAGTCTTGATGATCCCCACATCACAGTGTTCCTCAGGTTTATTTGCCACAAGATCCCACTGGACACAAATCACTGGCAAACAAGCAGTACTTTTTTCTGAATTTTACAATGCAAACAGCCTACACACAGTGCACATACTAGCTGATAAACCTGGTCATTGAATTGGCCATTTCACAAGGTATTTTAGTATTTTTATGCTAGTTTTTAAACACCTGAATATTACATGACCATCTCAACATGCAAACTGCTCTTTCCCCATAATGTATAGTGTATTTCTTTCTGATTTTTAAAATATTTACAACGTAAATAGGAACATCCACAATTAAACTGAGATCATTAGGCAGTATATATACGGTCACTCCTCCATTATCTCTTTCACTTGAACAATGAAAGATTATTTATAGATGCAACTAAAACACCCAGTAAAAACAAAATAAAATATATTATTTTACAGTAGATTAAAAAGTTTGTTCCTTACTTAGCCTTCTAATATCTTGTCTGAGCTAATCCAGCTCTACTAGTAAACATTTAGTAATGACCTACTAGTCATTACTACCTGCGGTGGGTTGACCCTGGCTGGATGTCAAGTGCCCACTGAAGCCGCTCTGTCACTGCCCTCCTCAGCTGGACAGGGGAGAGAAAATACAACAAAAGGCTTGTGGGTTGGGATAAAGATAGGGAGAGATCACCCACCAATTACCATCACGGGCAAAACATGCTCCACTTGTAGAAGTTAGTTTAATTTATCATCCATAAGGAATAAACAAATCTTAAATAACACCTTTCCCCCACCTCTCTTTTTCCTAGGCTCAACTTTACTCCTGATTTGCTCTACCTCTTCCCTCCCAGTGGCACAGGGGAACATGGAATGCAGGTTGTGGTCAGTTCATCTCATGTTGTCTTTGCTGCTCCTTCCTCCTCAGGGGAGGACTCCTCACACTCTTCCCCTGCTCTGGTGTGGGGTCCCTCCCACAGGAGACAGTCCTCCTCCAACTTCTCCAACATGAGTCATTCCCACAGGCTGCAGTTCTTTACGACCTGCTCCAGTGTGGATCCCTTCCATGGGTGCAGCCCTTCAGGAACAGACTGCTCCAGCACGGGTCCCTTCCATGAGTGCAGTCCTTCAGGAAAAGATTGCCACCGCTGCAGCCCCACCACTAACTACCAAAACCTTGCCATGCAAACCCAGTACACTACCCTATACTGAAGATGCTTATGACAAACGGTATTTCTTCCAGAACTGTAAAATGGAAAAAACTTCCCCCAAATCAGATGGAACCATACGGTTTCCTGACACAACAGCTAAGCCCAGCAATAAGGGCTCTCCTTGCCAGGACACATTCAAACAACAAAGTTATGCACAATTCTCCTCTGTTATTCCTGTCTTGGCTTTTAAACTTTTTTTTCAATCAATGAAATGTCTTTCCTCCTAGTAAAACTTGACACTTTCTTAATGTAAAAGTCATCTAGGTTTCTCTGGAGACCTCCTAAGAGGGGAAAGTCTAGGGAGATATATGTAAAAAGCTCTGGTCACCTCAGAGCTACGTGGTCAGCACAGTCACATTCCTTTAACCCTATGTGTTTTCCTCACTGCCTTCATGTAACTCACATACTGAGGCAAACATGTCTGGGCTCAGTGGAGGTAGTAGCATCCTCACAGCAGGTCAGATTTACTTTGTGTGTGCCAGAACAGCAAGATTACATGCAGAGATGACTTCCACCATGAATAAGAACATGGTATCCTCTACTGAGCAAAACGCTTCCATCTTATGCTTGAAGACCACTTGCAGTAGAACAGGACATGCAAGAGGAAAGTCTGTCACAGAAGCCAGGGTACTTCTAAAACCTGGCAGTAACCTAATACACCAGATGGGTAATTCACAGCAGAGACCAGCAGCTCCAAGAAAAACCTCACTTTATCACATCCCTGAAGAGAACACAGACCACTGCGCCTTACTGGGGAAAAAGACAAAAGGCACATTCTCTTCAGGTAAAACACATTGCTATTTTGTTTGCAGTGTGACAAAAGGACAAAGAATCCAGTTTACACCAAGCTTCTACATCCTTCAACACAACAAAATAAAAATAATTATTAGTTCACCATGCCATACATACAGTGAAATACACCTCAACCAACAGGCCCAGCAGAGAGCCCGTGCTTCACACAGGCTTATAAACCCTTCAAAATATTAGCAAAGTAGGATTCATATGATCCATAGACTTTCTGCTGAACATATGAAAAGGGCATTATTTCACACCTACAGCAGAAACCTAAGCTCCTCACATCAGCAAAAAGCCCAGCAAAACACAGAAACACAAGCTGGCTTTTGCTTGCTGACTCTAGCTAAGGCGCCTGACTGCATTGATGGACCATGTTATAGGCTTGCTGCTTTGATAAATATTCACTCTTACAGCCCTTTGCTTCACCTTCTCAAAAAGTTTCCAGAAATACCATAAGAAGTTATTTGCAGCACAGTGCCTCTGCTTGGCCAAAAATTATTTGCTAGAACACAGAAGCAGAATTTAATTTTTAAAGTGGGGAAAAAATCTGGATCTCTGTGAAATGTCACATTGAAAAGAGAAGCAAAGAACAGAACAATGCTTCAAAAAGGTTTTAATCCCCATGTTAAAAATCACATAATACAAAAATGCAATGCTTCTGCTATTGAAACAGAATGCTTCATTTAACTTTCCTATTTTATTGAAATTTCAGTTACCACACATCTCATAAGTTCACCCCTAAAATAACGTTCCATTCCTTTTCAGCACTTGTGATACTTGAGCTTACTAAAATATAAGTTAATATATGGTAAAGATCATTACAATTTATGAAAGGCTGAAGGTTGAGAATGCACAAATCTATCTAAAGGTATACTTGAAAATTCATATTGACATGTGAACATGAGTTCAGTCTGTGTGCACCAAAATAACTTGGCTCCATCCCCTAGACACCTGAGAAATCACACACTTCTAAATAACAGCAAGCAGATGGAGTAATTTCTATTTTCCAAAAATTAGCTGTAAATGCTTATTAAAGTCTATAATAACATACTGCTTCATGTTTTTCCTCAAACTTCAAGATAAATATGACATTAAATGAAAGGACACATTTTAATTTAACATTTAGAAACTAATTTTGACTAATTTTAACTGACTTCTGAACAGTGTCTCAACTGGATGCAAATAGTTGGCGTTCATCGGCAAGTGTTGTTCCTGCATCATAGATACACTCATCTGAGACTGAAAAAATACACTCCATCTCTTCATAAAGTGGAAGCAGCTGCAATGACAACTGATTTTTGGCAACTTCAGACCCTATCTCCTAGTAGGTACCAGAAGCAGCCTCAATCACGTATCAAAACTAATTAACAAACCCAATAAACTCCACCATATTAAGTACAAATGCCAGCTTCATCAGTGAGAGCAAACATCTAACTCTTACACTGCATCTCCATGGCAATTTTGAAAGCATTTTATGGAAGGAGGTGAACAGATCTGTCCATACATCTCAGATCTGCACATGGATCTTTCAGTCCATCTTCTTGATTTCATTGCAAAGGCACGCTCAACACATTAGACTATGGTATTAAAACAGAACTAATTATTGCAGAAGCATCACATCTCAGCAGATCTCATGATATTGAAAATAAGATTCCATGTTTAGGCAGTGTTGCAGAATGGGAGATTTGGACATTCTCCTCCATAAATTCATGCTGAGCAGAGAACTTCCTGCTTTGATGACAGGACAGCACGCTGTGATCGAGCCCGCAGAACAGGAGCATGAAGAGTGAAATGCTGTAACACCAGCATTACCAGTACAACACAGGCCACAAACAAACCCCTTTCATGTGACTTTCTTGCCTTCTGTAGTTGAGATATTTGAGAAGAACAAGGTTGAATAGATTGGGAGGGACAAAAAACTAAGTATCTTCTTCAGAAGGTCTGAAACTGACCACATCCTGAAATACCTGAAGATGACGACTTTTGGTCAGTCAGCACAGAGCACTTCAAAAGCGTGTCAAAAATAAGTAGGCCACTGTACACCAAGACATCCACTAACAGCAGCAAAAATCCTACTGAGACTTTTTCTTCCTTCTTCTTCCTCCCACTGAGGAGGGAAACATGCTGCAAGAAAAAGCTATGACATCAGGACATGGATGCAGTTAAGTCTTGAAACCTTAGAAAGAGTGTGGGAAGCTGGAAAAGCAAGACCTTTTCTAAACCAGCAGCAGCAGTTCTGGCGATCCCACGCAGAAGAGACCAAAGAGCCCATCATGATGCCCAGGGAGAAGAACCAACAGGAGAGAAAAAATAAAGGCTGCACCCTATCCCAGTAATGGACTTGAGAAGGACAGCGACTGTTTTTTCTTTCTCTTAGATCAGCAACAGCACACATACCCCTCATTACTCAAAAAAGCAACATCCAATGAAGTGTTTAAATTAAGCAAATGTGGCTCATTTGCAGAACTAGCTTCTTCCTGATTCAAGTCCTACTTGGTCTGAGATTATCACTAGCACCGCCACCATAAACAGTCATTCTTTCTCCTGGTAGGAATCAGACAAAACACACTGATCAGACTACATGGCACAAAAAGGCTCCTAAATTAATATTTTATTTTGCTAATTATCAAGAGGTAGAGCCTCCCAAAGCAAGCCAAGCAGCCTGACACCTTTCCTGTGCCAAATTATTCCTAAAAAATAATGAAAATAAATCCTACTGGATCATATAAGAGTAAACCTAAGCTTCCTAATGGAAAGTGCTGTAATGCTGTCCCAAGTCAGCAGATGGAAAGCTGAATTAATCTCCACCGTTACACACGGGCTTGTTAAACCGCAGTGGAGTGAAAACAAAAAGACCATGTTATTATCACTCAGCGCTGCCACTGAGAGCCCAGTGGGGAGCCACACCACCTCGAATGAACCACACATATTTCACAGTGCTGCTGTTGGCAAGACCCTGTGAAGAGCATCTGAAACAAGCAGTGCAGTTATTCATGAGCTAAATGGATGCCAGAAACGCCAAGCAGAGGATAAAGGGATAGCAAAAGAAATTTGCACCTCTCTTTTCCTCTGACAGGACTAGTAGGTGGAAGAGACAGATCTGTTACTCTCCGTCCTGATATCTGCACCGGCATGGAGGTTTTGGCCAAACCTGGTAACAGCTTTTCCTCTCACATCCGCTGCAAACTGGGCTTGAAAGTACAGAAGAGCCCCCTCAATGCCTGAAGACAGAGAAGGGAGCTAAGGACTTCTCCACTTCCACAGATCAATTCTTGGAGCTCTAAATGCCAAAAACTGAAGCAGCATAAAATGGAGCAAAGCCATGTTACAGGAGATATCCTTACAACATATATATAGCGAAGAGACTTTCTAGAACAATGACCTAGACAGATACTTAACTAGCAGGTGGTTAGCACACATCTGGGAGACAAAGCACTACTAATCTCAAAGAAAAATAATACAGCCTGATAATGTAACATCTGGCCATGCACAATAAAAACACTGTAAACCAGTTATTCTTTCCTATTTGCTAAGTAAGCAATAAATCTTTTAATTATCCACATCAAAACCAGGTTCAAAAGATGACAATGAAAATACTTGAAACATCTGGGAAAGACTATATTTTATGCTCAGCAAAAAAGGATGTTAGTGCTTGTGGACCTGATTCTGTCTACGTTTATCAAGTTCCTCCCTTGAAGTCAAAGGCTATCTGCACAGGAGAGAGCACATTTGTATAACCAGGATTCTAAAAGTGAAAATAAAGTTCTACCAATGTCATTTCAAATCATGTTTGAATCTGGCTTTGTGCTTTTGTTCTCTTTGGAAGCATTTCTGAGTTATTTTCCTGTTCTTAATCCACTCAAAGAAGAGATGGTCTTAACACATCTAAAAAAGAAAAAAAAAAAATTTAAAAAAAAAAAAAAAGAGAGAGATGTGATGACTCTTTGCAGCTGCACACTTCAAGTGCCTATGCAGAATTAGGTATCTTTGGGCACCAGGAACATAAGCATTAATTATTCTGAAAACAGAACTAGTTTTTCTTAGACTAAGTGTCGAGGTTTAAGCACACCAAAATAAACCAAACAAACCCCACACAAAAAAAAAACCCAAATATCCCACTCTAATAAAGCTAACATGCCTTTCTGAACTAATCTGAACTCCATTAGTCTGAACTAATAGCCAAGTAAGTTGTATTAATGGGTGTTTATTTAGATCTAACAAATGGGTTACTTAAATAGCCTTCAACAGAATTCAAGTGACTTTTCATAGCATCTAAAATGCTTCTTGCTGAACTTTCTACTATATCTGTGAATGCCAACAAAATACTGTTTAATGTTTTCTGTAAGTCAATTTATTTCACCAGCTTCAGGTGACATACTCTTACAGGGGTATTTTAGGAAGTTAGATATTTCATTTGTATGAAATTGTGAGACCATTTCACTCTGTGGTAAAGCTAGTCTTACAATGCTAGCAGTTAATCACTAAGGCCACTATCTCCTCTGTTAGAGTCAAGAGTGAATTTTAATAGTATTACCACAAGGAAGGATGAAGAAAGCAAACCGTCAGCAAACTGGACTGAATCTTGCCCTGATTACTTCAGCTTGGGGATGTTTCAAGATCCCTTACATAATGCTCTTTTATTTCACCTGACAATGCAATTGCCCTTTGAAGCATGATTTGTACAAATCGAGAAAGCATCTTCAGTTCCCCTTTCTGAAAACCTTATCTTCAACACAGTTTCCCCCCCAGAGTGACAGTTCTGGACACAGACCATGGTGCAAAGCTGGTCCTTGCACCTTACGGAGGATATAACTCATCCAGACTGCACAACCCAACAGCAGCATAAAGCACACATCTCTCTTGGCAAAGCCTCACCTGGCTCAAGGAAAGCTACACACCATTTAAATGACCACAATATATCCACAGCTTAAGGGAGAAGCTTCAATGATTTAGCCAAAGCTCTCAGAGAATAATGCAAAAGGCAAGAGAGAGAACATGAGTTTGACCTTTTGACTAACAGGTATCTGGTCTAGGTCCACCAGCACTCAGCCCATCAGAAAACAGTCAAAATTACTTTAAGACTTCACTTCTGACTACAGCAAGCAGAAGACCAGTCAGTTTCTTCCAAACTCTTGAAACAAATATTTGGGTGCACATATTACTACCAAAAAAAGTTCAAAAAAATCCAGATAAAGAGTATATTTTAAGGGGCCAACAGCTTGACAATACAGAGTGATTACAGGACTGTGTTAGCATCCCCTGACAAAAAGGATTCTATGGAGGAAAAAGAAAAAAAAAAAGGGGGCAAAAAAAGTGCTTGAGTAACCAAAATACAACTGAAGGCAATGCCACGTCTCTCCAGACAAATCTGGAGCACTCACACACCGAAACACTGTCTACAATGCAAGAGAAATCCAGAGTGAAAATCAACTCAGAACTTCTTCCTTGTGATAAATAGTCCAATGTACTTTTTAAAACCCCAGAAGCAGTACTGCTTTTAAGCCAGGCTTCTAATTAGCCACACATAATTGAAAATGCAGCTGTTAAACACAGAGTATAAAAATAAGCACAAGAATCATTTTCTACTTGCACGTGCATATTTCTCTAAATTAGTTATGAGATGCTCTATTTCTGAACTCCAAGCTCACTAAAGAGCTGTCCCTGCTATAATTGAGGGGAAAATACCAAAGCCTCATTATTATCTGATCCATTTTAATTTACATGCGTAAAAGATAAAAAAACATTT
Organism: Nestor notabilis; assembly: GCF_000696875.1. Taxonomy (NCBI): domain Eukaryota; kingdom Metazoa; phylum Chordata; class Aves; order Psittaciformes; family Psittacidae; genus Nestor; species Nestor notabilis. The sequence goes on along the minus strand of NW_009914998.1, from coordinate 21,730 downwards.
AAAAAAGGTGACACTTTTGGTCATTACACTCCTAGAAGAGTTACCCTGTCCTAAACTATGTATCATTGTGTAACAAATCGGTTCTGTGTCATTTAAAGTTGCTTGGGTTACATTGGTCATTACTCTTCAGAGAGGACAATCACAAAAATTGCCACTGTATTTTGGGGAAAAACAGGATTTAAAAGACTAATGCATGCTGTCTTGGAATCAGCTGGATACAGGCACTCAAAGTGCCCATGTGTCTCCTCTATTTAGGAAACCATAAAGCGCAACACTGCAAGTTGAAAAATTATGTTGCTTGACAAGCTTTCCATTACTCGTAAGAGGTCCTATAATTTCTGAAGAAACTTTTCTAATCACTGAAATTTTACTAAATGACCACAAATGTTTCCTTTGACAAAGTATTTACTACAGTAAATCACAAGAAGTCACCTTGTCAATGGAAACATTAGTGAGGAATTTAGTAACATTAAAATGTCTCCACTTTAAGTGTGATAAGACACTATAAGTACTGTATATATATTTTATTATGCTATAAACATCTTACTATCATATTACTAAATAATCTACTATAAAATAAAATACTAAATGAATAAATCAGTACAAATTGAGTTCACTACTACAGTCATAATTCAAGTTCTTTGATCTTAATCTCAATGTCAAAAGTCTAACAAAAAAGCACACACCAATTAGTTTGTAATTCCAGAACCTTCTTCACTACCTTGGAGACGCCAGAGATTTAGATTGTTCTTTCTGACGTACAGGTAAATGACATGATGATACACTTACTAATCAGCACTATCAAAAGTAGACTATCAGGATATAAGGATTTGACACCAGACTGATACGGCTGAAATTCATGACAAAGAGTGAGCTATCACTTTCTACTGCTAATAAATCTGTTTCTGTATCAAAATTGATACAAATTACCCTAAATATAATTTTCTCTCCTCAAGGAAAAAAAAAAAAAAAAAAAATCCAGTAGTGTGCTGTAGGAGAGATACATCAAAGCTTGAAAAAGAGAAACCTTAAAACCCAAAAATGGAAGTTTAACTTGTAGGTGTTTAGGTTATTAAAAACCAAAAGCTACTGACTAGTCTGTAACAGCTGGATTTTGTGAAAGCCGTCTGCAGTTTTTACAGCAATCTGAGGAAGTGATCTTTATTTCTTAAGTAATGGATTTTGATACTTCTGGTTTGCTCCTATCTGTCTCTTTTTTTCTTCTCTAAAACATGACACTCTCTTGCTCTTCATAACACGGTTATGACATTTAAAATTAATAAAGTTTAATTAGCACACCTGAAGAGCCTAAATTAAGTTTCAGAAGTGCCAGTCAGGTAAGCAGTCATAGCTGCTGCAGAGACACACTTACTCCTAAATGGCAAAAACAAGTACCGCCACATTTCAAGGCTGCTCAAAACCCGTGTTCTAGACAGCTGCCCAAGCCTAGATTTTACCAGCGCAAAGATGAGCTTAAGCCTCGTAACACTAGTTGTTTATAGTACTATTAAGAAACTAAGTGGCATGTACCATTTAAAGTATTTGGATATTCAGATATTGCCAAGTTCCAAAACACTTACTAAGCCTATACTGATTGTAGAGTCAGCTTTAGCAACAAGTTTTGAAGTTACCGTTGGAGGAAAGCATTTACAGAGTAATCCTTATGCTAAGGTGTAGAGGTGCACCAGTATCTGCAGAGAATGGCATCATTTTAAGGCTACTTCACCAAAGTAGTTGAATCATTTTAGAAACTCAACACATTTATTACAGAAAACCCCACACAATTTGACACCAAGCTTTGTCTTTCTATGTTTCTCAGTCTTATTTGGTGACATCATACACACACTATGAAGAAATTCACTTCTGCAGCTTAATGAACAACTAACTGTAGCAGAGACTAAACTAACTCTAGCTTCAGCAAATTTTGTTACTAGTTACACTTCTTTAGATTTCTTTCTAAAAAGAAAACTGTTATGCAGTAAGTCAATTAGCCAAGATCTGGAACAGACGTTTATGACCATTAGTATTCTAAGACAGATTTCAAAACAAACTGACAAAAAACAAAAGACCAAAACAGGGCATCATCAAAGCACACTTCCAGTACCTGTTACTATATATTAGCAAAGATCCTATTTAAACAAAACTCTCCCTTACACTCTTTAGAAGTGGATAGATGTAAAACCCTAGAAACAACCAGAAACGGCAATCAAATGCTATGATTTGCGTTCTGGTGCTAGTTTTGAGGAATATTTAGACAGAAAGACTGAATTCTGACAGTTCATGAATTTCAGATGGAGAAAGAACCATGAGATTTTGTTCATGATTTAAAATTTTCTAAGATTCTTACATTCCAGTACCATGAAACAGAAGGAAAAAATTAAACCAGTGTTTACTGTATGTACCTATAAATACACGATTCTCTTGGAATCATCCCAGAATCAGTGGTAATATGTAAGTAATAGCAATGTAATCAGTGATACTACCATTGGTAATGTAAGCATAAATAAATGCGCTTCAAATGTTTTTTTCAAAAGGAAGGACAGAATATACAACATTATACTAAACAGTAGTTAGCAACTGAGAACAATCTAAATAATAACCTTTGAAATGCATTATTTCAGTAACAAACTCATTAGTAAAGCCAGAAAATATTGTAATTTGGTCTGATATCCAACAGAACTGTTTACCAACCTTACTATTTATGTATCTTAAATATATATAGAATTTGATAAACATGTTAAGACTACTGTCACTTGGTAGTTTTATTTCTGTGATTAACTGCAACCAGTATGAAGGGTCTAAACTCTATTCTACAATCAATTCATTTAATATTAGCCACCAACTCTCCTTGTTTTATTTGCTACATAATTAAAAGGCCCTCCAACAGAAATCACTTCCTTGTGAGGTACTAGCAGACTGCAATCAATTTACTCCCTTCAGCTGGCAAAAGAAGATACCTTAAGCTTCTTTATCATCTTCTGCAGGTGTGTTTTCTAGATCATGATTCACTCCAGTAAGACCCTTCTCAACACACCTGCAGTGTCTCAGCTGACTGCCCAGAAGGGTAAGGATCCTTAAGCCTTTTTCTTTTTGAGATCATTCAACTGATTTTTAATCTAATGCATACCATATGCTTTTATTTGGGACCTATTTACCCTTCCTCCCTATTTTTCCTTAATCCTCAAATTCTGTTCTTACCTAGAAGTGACATTAGATTTTCTCTGCACTCTTGTGACTAGCTTCATAAACACAACTATCTTAATTTTTGGTAAAACCAATTGATTACATTAGTCCTACCCACTAGTCCTGCCATTATAACAAGTTTATATGTTACTGGGACAACCTTTCCTCTGTAGCTAGTCTTCTCTCACTGCTTTCTCCATGTTTCCCCAGAACTCTATTGAAAATGAGCATCTCCAATTGAGAATACATGCTGACTATTTTTAAAGAGAAGTTATTTGTTTGGGTTTTTTTTTCCAGGCATTTAATATTGTAATGTTCTTTAGGTGCTCTTTTGTCAAGCCATGCAATTAATTTATATTCAGGATCATTTCTGTAGAATAAATATTGATCTTGAACCACTATAAATGCTCTGTTAATACATATAAACTACCAAATTCAACAGGAGACTATATAACCTGGGGCAAATCCCACTGTTTTCACTCATGTAAATAGTCCCACTGATATCAACGGAATTTTGAGAATAAGTATGAACAGAATTCGATTATGTTGACCAGAATACAAATATTTCCCATATCTTGAGGAGGAGGGAAAGCGATCCTAGGTCATACACAAAACTTATAGATCGTATCTTCTAGCAGAACCTTCCAAATACCTATAAAACCCTGAAGAACCTTCTCCCCAGAATACCTGAATATATTCACAAGGAATTCCTACGAATATTTCAAACTAAAATACATAAATATATCCAGGTATTTTTGGCACACCTGTATGAAGAGAGACAAGAAAAGCAAATTTCGTATCTCTGACAAGGTACAGCAGGAACAAGCACTAGCCTCATTCTTCTGATAGTGTCATCTTCACCATTAGTTGCAGTTGATTGGCAGTGACACTGCTTGATGTATAGTCCAACTGGCAATGTTTTGGCATGTTGTACATGTTTAACTGCTATTAAACAGTGCTGCTTAAAAAAAAAAAAAAAAAAAAAAAAAAAAGTGGTCTACTTTCTCTTAAAATGTAATCACATGTCAAGAAGTCAATTAGGAGTAACTTTCCAGAGAACCTGTTTCCGGAGCTTCTACCCTGTACCTGTCTCCTCATCTTCTCTATTGAACACCCCCCGTCTCTTCTCCTCCTGCTTGGGTTTTGGTGTTTTTTTCTTCAAATGTATACATGCCTAAAGTAAGCCAGGGCTTTTGAAAACCTGACAACAGTGAAGGGAAGAATGCTGGGCAAGACTGAGAGTTACAAAGGAATGGGAAAATGTGTAATTTGTAGACATCTAGACTCTGCTGTTATAAGAAGCCTTGGTCAAAGAAAAAGTATTTATCTTAGTGTAAGATCTGTGTGACATTACAAATATCATGTATTCTTTCTTTCTGGATAAACTGTGAATAAATATTAAGTATGTTTAAAAAAACATATATACAAAACCAGTCCTGTCAATCATACAGTTAGTGCCTAGCACTA